>NC_141029.1:57490000-57517500 GCF_052040795.2 Danio rerio | reverse complement strand
AAATTGTGTAAAAGGGTGTGCTAAATCTGATGGTAAGCTACCATACTTCATTAATTTATACACTGTAAAATAAATCTGTAAAATCAATAGCTGTGGTTTTCCAGAACTTTACAGTTAAAAATACAGTAGAAATTGTAAAATAATGTTACATATGTTATGGTAAACTACCATATTAAATTCATTTATACAATGTTAAAAACCTGCAAATTTTATGGTGAAAAAACAACAGTTGCAGTTGCCAGAATTAGGTAGAAACCATTAAATAATTTTCTACATTTCATGGTAGGGATGTAACGGTATTGTAAATACCGTCATACCGCAATATTAATTTTTTTCGAAATTACCGTAGTCGCATGACTCGGTAAAACTATAGGTCTTCTGAGAAAATTTGCTCAGGTGAATGAAGCGAACGAGAGGTAGCGAAAACTACAATTCCCATCAGCCCAGGCTTGGCTATAATCCCTTGCGGTCTGTTGTCGCTACAGATCCAGTAATGCGGAAATGGAGTGTGCTGCTAGAAGCGGGGATAAAAAAGAGCTGGAAAACTCTAAAGCGGGTGTTGTCGCCGCGCGCGCGTACTGAATAGTGGTGTTGTCGCGCGAGTTCTTATCAGCTGTGTTGTCGCGCGCGTACTGAATAGCGGTGTTGTCGCGCGCGTTCTGATCAGCTGTGTTGTCGTGCGCGTACTGTAAAGCGGGACGGAGGGTGTGTCGCATCGCGGGGGCACTTTTGATCATTTTGGAAGGGAACTTTCTATCCAAGACTAAAAAGGGCATGTGCACTGCACAGGTTGAGCACTGTGTGTGCACGTGCCTGCAAGTTGGGGAATACGACTAATAATCAGTCATGGGGACTGCAGAAACACAGCACACTGTTCAGATTGATGCAGACATGAGATCTCTATCTCACTCATGGTTTGTCCTTTCAAGTGGGGGAAAGACAATGCACAACGTTACCCACTGCTGTCAACCTGGGCCAAGTCATATCTCTCTGTCCCAGAATCCTCAGTCCCAAATGAGAGGGTTTTTTCTGTTGCAGGGGACATTGTAAATACCCAGAGATACCAGCTTTTACCAGATTATAGTTATATGATAATTTTCCTTTAAACCCATCTCTATCTAAGTGAGTGAGTGATTAAATGTTGAATGTGAGGAGTTTTCAACACTACTAAATTGAAACTTAATTTTTTTTACATGGTTTAATATTTTTTTTAATTAAAATTGAAGTTCCTGTTTCAAAGCTTACAGATAGATGGCTAATTTGTATGTCATTGACACTTTTGGCACTTTTTTGAAATATTTTCATAAGTTTTGTTTTTTCCTGTAAATGATTCAATAAATACCGTACCGTGACATTCATACCGAGGTATTACCGTACCGTGAAATTCTGATACCGTTACATCCCTATTTCATGGTAAACTACTGTATTTCATCACTGTAAAATAAATTTGTAACATTTATGGTGAAAAATCAGCAGCTGTGGTCGCCAGAACTTTACAGGTAAAAATACAGTAGACACTGTAAAAACATTTCTCACCATGATGAACCATGTGATTAGCGCAGCGTTGCGAATGTTCTTCAGATCGCTGGATTTAACATCGTCCTGCATCTCCAGATAAAACAGCAGACTCTCGTTGATGATGTTGGGCAGCCAGCTAATGACAGAACACATTTACAGACATTGTTAGCGTGGCCTGTTTTAGCATGTTTCCAAAATGACTTAACACAGTTCTAGCATGTTGTCTGTATGACTTTGCATGGTTAGCATGTTTCTATAGCATGACTTAACATTGTTGCTAGCATGTTTTACACATTGTAAACATTTAGCATGTTGTTTACTTGATTTAACACATTTTAGCATGTTGTAGGCATGATTTTGCATGTTTCTAGCATGGTTTACTCTATTGCTGATGTTTTAGCATGTTTCCAAAATGATTTAACACAGTTCTAGCATGTTGTCTGTATGACTTTGCATGGTTGGCATGTTTCTAGCATGACTTAACATTGTTGCTAGGATATTTTAGCACATTGTAACCATTGATTTAACATTTCTAGCATGTTGTTTAATTAATTTTGTATGATTTAGTCCATTGCTGACATTTTAAAATGTTTATAACATGATTAAACATTATTAGTAGCATGTTGTTTACTTGATTTAACACAGTTCTAGCATGTTGTTTGCATGGTTTTGCATGGTTAGCATGTTTCTAGCATGACTTAACATTGTTGCTAGCATATTTTACCACATTGTTAACATTGATTTAACACATTTCTAGCATGTTGTTTAATTAATTTTGCATGTTTCCAGCATGATTTAGTCCATTGCTGACATTTTAAAATGTTTATAACATGAATAAACATAATTAGTAGCATGTTGTTTACTTGATTTAACACATTTCCAGCATGTTGTTTGCATGGTTTTGCATAGTTAGCATATTTATAGCATGATTTAGCCCATTGCTGACACTTAAACGTTTATAACATGATTTAACGTTGTTTCTAGCATGTTTTAGCACATTGACATGTTTTAACACATAACTTCATTAAAAACACTTCTAGCATGTTGTTGACATGATTTTGCACTGTTAACATGTTTCTCTTAACCCAGATTAAAGATTTAACCCATTGCTGGCATTTAAAAATGTTTCCAACAAGATTTAGCCTAGCATGTTTTAGCACATTAACATGCTTTAGCATGTTGATAACTTGATCTAAAACATTTCTAGCATGGTTTACCACATTGTTCATGCTATATTTCTTCTGATTTAGCCCACTGGCATGATATACCATGTTTTTACCATTGTGTAGCATTATTTCTAGCATGTTTTAGCATATCGGTAGCATGGTTCAGCACATTGTTGGCATCCATTAGTAAAAATCGTGTATTTTTGAAGTAAGCTTCACATCTATGTTGGACATGTTAAAATAGATGGATCTGAATCTCCTCTTACCAAATGAAGAACACCAGCATGATCTTGAAGAAGCGTATTTTGATCTCAGAGCCGAGTCTCCTCTCGTTCTCCGTGTAAATGCCCTGCTGACCCTTGAGCAGAGACGTCACTGCAGAAAAACACAAACACACACCACATCAGCAGGACCACATCACAGCTTTGGTGGAGGACTTCAGAGAGTTGATGAGCAATTCATTCCACCAAACCATTCATTCAAACCAAAGCAGATGGCTAACGGTGTCCCAAATAGCACACTATACACTTATGCACTTACACACTCAACAGCATCATATATGTATGTAGTGTCGTCCCAAATGGAGCACTAATGTTTTCTTTTACTAAGTGGAAATTTGAACCATTACCCTGATGACGTTTGACGGTTGCCAAATTAATGTATTAATTGACCAAACTACCAAATAATACCTGCCATGAGTATAACCGCATTCACCATCGGGAGGCGCTATAATCACTCTCGTGAGAGAATTTTGCTTTCACCATCCAAAATAAAGTGATCTAACATGTGCGCCCCATAGCTCCACCTCTTCCGCTACGTGAGTAAACCTGCGGTCGTTGAGTGTGTGAAGTGTCCATCATTACACACTTCATACCGGCTGAATAAGTGCATCATCCAGGTAATTAAAGTGCACAGTAACACTTTATAATAACTACACACTATAAATAATTTATTAAGCATTAGCAAATAGTGAATTTATTATCTGTTAAGCACAAACTCTACATTAATAAGTGTTAATGAATAGTACTCACATGACATTAATGTAGAGTTAATGCTTAACTGATAATGAATTCACTATTTGCTAATGCTTAATAGATGATTTATAGTGTGTAGTTATTATAAAGTGTTATCCACTTTTTTTCTCTGGCTTTTAAAAAAAACTATTTTCATTGTAGAAACTTAGCATGCACCCCCTACTGAAAAATCCAGCTTAAACCAGCCTAGGCTGGTTGGCTGGTTTTAGCTGGTCGACCAGGCTGGTTTTTGAGGGGTTTTGGCCACTTCCAGGCCGGTTTCCAGCCATTTCCAGCCTGATCTTAGCTGGTCAGGCTGGGAGATGATCAGCTAAAACCAGCTTGACCAGCCTAGCCAAGCTGGGAGTCCAGCCAAAACCAGCTATACCCAGCTTAAACCAGGCTTTTCAAGCTGGTTTTAGCTGGATTTGGCTGGTCATTTTCCAGCCTGACCAGCTAAGACCAGGCTGGAAATGGCTGGAAACCAGCCTGATAATGGCCAAAACCCCTCTAAAACCAGCCTGGTCGACCAGCTAAAACCAGCCAACCAGCCTAGGCTGGTTTAAGCTGGATTTTTCAGTAGGGCCAAATACTTGACCGTAGAAAATTATCAGTCGATAATGGCATTTTTGGATTTTGAACATTTTAACATGTAAAACAAGTACAGTATATGCATGTATTCTACAGGCACAAGTGGTACTCACTGCAGAGCCGCATGGGCAGAGCTGAGCTCCAGGAAGCACTTCTTCTATAAGTGATGTCACTGAGGTTTGAGGTTGGGGGTGGGGAAGGTGTACACATTAAAGGGTCACGAAACACCAGAACACGTTTTGAGATGTTGACAGTCGTATATGTGTCCCACGCTGCTATAAACACTATTAGGACACATATATTACACTAACAAGGGAAAATTGGTTGTTTATGCATTATTTAGAGCAAATTTGTTCTGGTTTGAAACTAATTTTTGAAGCTGCGTCACAGCGATTAGATCCTTGTGTGTATTTCAGCATGTAGAGTCTGTACAGCGTGTTGGTGCCTTATTACGTCTCTGAGTGTGCACCATTAATTCATGAGTATGACTTAGTTCAAACCAATCAGCGCGCTCTATTGTGTAAGAGGTGCAACTTCATTAATATGCATGATAGCTTTGAAGACTGTTTTAGCTGTTACAGTATTTAGACAACAGAGAGACGACACGTTGTGTTGCCAAAACAAGTGGAAGAAGAGGAATTGTTCAGAGATACGGGTCGTCAGTGTTGTGTTTATAATTCGCTGCAACAAAGATTTTGTTTTCATTGCGCTACAGCCACTCTGAGCCCCAGTTTAGCAAATTAAGTCTTCAGCCAATCAAGAGCCCCCTTCTCCCGTGAGCCCTACCTAGCCCTTAATAAAATCCAGCCCTGACCACAGCCAAAGTTAATTAAAGAGCAAGTCAATTATTACAGTTCAGATCAATGTTTTGTGTCTAATAGTTAAGTTTTGTGGCCAGCAGCCGGAGAGGGGTCTGGATGCAGACCTGGCGCAGTGCAATCTGAGCTGCATCCAATGCTTTTTAATGCGCTCACCTAACCCCGCCCCTAACCCTACCCATCACAGTGACATCACTCACACGATTGAGTGCATTGTGCCTGACATTGCATCGCTGAGTGATGCAGTCTCAGCTTGCATCATCATGAAGGCTGCATCCAGATACTATTGAGCAGCCGTGCAATATTCAGGATAATGCACATCCAGCCAGTTGTTATCGCAGAATAAACCCGTTCAGTTTAACAGCTACTGATGAACCTGTAGTGCTTTATTGTGTGAGAACAACTGGCTGTGACCATTATCCTTTTTTTGTTCATTTATTAGTGAGTATGTATACACACACACTATGATTCAAGATGATTGGTAGTACCTGGATGAGCCTGTCATTAGTTTAATCAGTGGTTATTTGAGAATAACATATATGGAAGGTTGTAACTGACCCATCAGAATCAAGTATTCCAGACAGCCGTGTAATAAGCAGAATGAGTCGTTTTGCCATGAATAATAGTAATGATAATAGCACAGTAATCTTTGCTGTTTTTCTCACTTTAAAGAGGGCCTGTTATGCAGGAATCACTTTTATGCAGGGTGTAAACCCAGTTGTGTGTCAGCAGTGTGTGAATATCTCCAGCCTCTAATGGTCAACATGAGTTAATTGTGTTTGTTCTAATCAGACTTGATGAATGAAACACTTTGATTGACATTCTCTCTTTGTACATGTCATCAGAGGGGGAAAGCCCCGCCCACTAGTGCCCATCTCTCCCTCATTAGCATAAACAGAGCCCTGAGTGAGAAGCAGCCGTCTGTCCATTAGCCATTAGAGTGTTTGAGCTGCTGAAGATGATGTCAGCATAGACTCAGAGGATTATAGATGTGGAGTTTCAGATGAACGGCGACAGGAGCGACATAGACTGACAGAAGCGTGAACACACACCCACACTGACAACATGCACACCTGACCAGCACACTCACCGGCGGATACGGTCCTGGTGAAGAGTACTGGATTGACCGCCAGCACCAGCAGCATTGGAGCGTATGTGGTGACGTAATGAGGAATGGCATGTTGAAGACCGTTCTCACAACTCACAGGACAAACACACAAGCACAGAAACAACTTCACTTCACACATTGCTTAACACATCGTTAATGTTTATTAGCATGTCAAAAACTTAATTTAACACATTTCTACCCTGCAGAAAAAAATCCAGCTTAAACCAGCCTAGGCTGGTTGGCTGGTTTTAGCTGGTTGACCAGGCTGGTTTTAGAGGGGTTTTGGCCACTTCCAGGCTGGTTTCCAGCCATTTCCAGCCTGGTCTTAGCTGGTCAGGTTGGAAGATGATCAGCTAAAACCAGCTTGACCAGCCTAGCCAAGCTGGGAGTCCAGCCAAAACCAGCTATATCCAGCTTAAACCAGGCTGGTTTTAGCTGGATTAGGCTGGTCATTTTCCAGCCTGACCAGCTAAGACCAGGCTGGAAATGGCTGGAAACCAGCCTGGAAATGGCCAAATCCCCTCTAAAACCAGGCTGGTCGACCAGCTAAAACCAGCTAACCAGCCTAGGCTGGTTTAAGCCGGATTTTTCAGCAGGGTAGAATGTTCGCATGATTTTGCATGGTTAGCATGTTTCTAGCATGATTTAACCCATTCTGTCATTTCAACATGTTTTAACATTGTTGCTAGCATGTTTTAACACATTGCTAACGAGTACTAGCATGTTGATAGCTTAATTTAACACGTTTACAGCATGTTGGCATGTTTTATGCTTAGCGTTTTCTAACATGATTTAGCCCATTGCTGATGTTTTAGCATGTTTATGACATGATTCAACATTGTTGCTAGCATGTTTTAACACATTGTTAATATTTATTGCCATGTTTTTTACTTGATTTAACACATTTCTAGCATGTTGTTTGCATGATTGTGCATGGTTAGCATCTTTCTAGCACGATTTAGCCCATTGCTGTCATTTTAACATGTTTTAACAATGTTGCTAGCATTGTTTTTACACATTGCTAACATGTGTTAGCATGTGAATTGTTTCTAACATGATTTAGCCCATTGCTGATGTATTAGAATGTTTATGACATGATTCAACATTGTTGCTAGCATGTTTTACCACATTGATAATGTTTATAAGCATGTTGTTTACTTGATTTAACACGTTTCTAGCATGTTGTTGGCATGATTGTGCATGGTTAGCATCTTTCTAGCATGATTTAGCCCATTGCTGTCATTGTAACATTTTAACATGTTTTAACATCATTGCTAGCATTTTAAACACATTGGTTACATGTATAAGCATGTTCTGATTTAAGACATTTCTAGCATGTTGTTTGCATGATTTTGCATATTTAGGCATGTTTCTAGCACGATTTAGCTCTTTGCTGACATTTTTAACATGTTTATTATATGATTCAACATTGTTTCTAACATGGTTTAGCATGTTGATAACTTGATTTACCACATTGTTTATGGTATATTGCTTCTGGTTTAGCCCATTAGCAGGATTTACCATGTTTTTAACATGGTCTAGCATTGTTGCTAGCATGTTTTAGCACCTCTGTAGCACGGTTTAGCACATTGTTTGCATCCAATAGTAAAATAGTTTATTTCCGCACACTTTCCACACATTTACTTCTGCATGTCCGTTGATTTAGGTCAGTGTTTACCTGGAGATGGACGGGTAGTAAAGCATGGCGACTCCTTCCACACACAGCAGCAATGTCAAACCCCACGTGATCATGTGGTAGAGGATGATGGTGCTGGAGCAGAAAATAAATAATAAGTCCAGATACACATGTTTAAAACAACTCTAAAAACTCTAAAAAATACTTCTGTAGGCCTTTATCTTTAAAACCCTCCTGTTGTCTTATAATTCTGCATACACCATTCATCTTTCAGGTCAAAAATGATTCTTCACTAAACCTCCAAAATAAAGCAGATCAATTTAATCTCAATACTCAGATCTATTCTGCATGAAGAAACGGCCTCATTTTTTAAGCTGCCGTGTCAATAATTTCTATTTTTACATGCAGCGCTGCGCATCAATGTCAGATCCAAAGCAGTGGACCAATCAGAAAGCGACACAGTAGACGGACCTGATGCCTGCAGATCTCTTGACCACCAGGAAGACGTCGACGGCGTAGCAGAAAGTCCACCAGAAGGAGGCGCTAAAGAACAGCTGTATCCACATCTGCACAACAACACACAGTAAGAGTGTATTAATCATACTGCAATGCAAGTACATTATTGGCATGTTTAAAGAGCACCTATGATGGAAATCCTCTTCTGTAAGCTGTTTGGACAGAAACGTGTGGAGTATAGTGTCCACAGTAATATTGGAGTGATAGAAACACAGCAAGTCTCTATTTTTAAATGTCCTGATGTTAAAGTAGGATCTAAATCCCAGTGATTTTAGGCTGAAATGTGATGTAGGAGTGCAGTTTTCTCCGCCCACCAAATTGATTGACGGGCTTGTATTAACATGTCTCCATAGTAACGCCTATAAACATCGCCACAAAATAGGATTTGCAAGGAAAGTAAATCCACATGATGTCTAGAATGAGGAATTCTTCTTCTTCCTGTTTTATGGTGTTCGACAACAAACTTTTTGGTGCGTTACTGCCACCTCTGGTTGGCCATGTCGCCAACCGAAACTTGCTTGATGGAAAGACAACCCAAGCTCATTCTGAAAATGTAGTCCCGTGGACGCTTCTGGAGACTGCGAAATACGTCCCGGAAGGTGTGACGGTGTGACGCCGTTCCCTTTCGCGCTTGCCGGATGACCGCTTACCTCCGTGTGGAGGGCTTTCCCGCTGCAGTCAGTTTGTCCGGTCAGCTCATCGTGTGCATCGGTGGACTTCAGATGCAGAGAGGAGGAGTTGACAAAGGCGTCTGGGTTCGAGTCCGGGGAAGAGCAGTTCCAGAAACCAAGTAAGACAAAAAAAAGAATCCGAAAAATAAAGCAAACGAGTTCATAACAGGGTGAGAATGTGGTGAAATCCGAAAACGTGGTAAAAAAAAAAAACAGACGAGGGCTTTTCTTTTTCTAGACGGCTTTTCTAATGCCTAGTGCACACTAGAGGATTTTAAGTCTGATTTGAGCCCGATTTGGAAGTTAACGAGCTCGCCGACAGATCAGGCTGTGATCGGGACGAAATCTGCGGGTGCTCGGCGCTCGCCGCTCTTTATGTGTGAACTACTGAACAACGCATCAACGAGGCTCGCTGACGCGTTGCCGACACCTCGCAGACGGAAATCCAACATTCAGCATGCTAAATATTCCAGAGCAGTCGGCCGACTCAACCCCACGTGTGGTCAGATGTAGTGACGAGCTGCAGCCAATGAGAGAGCAGATCAGCATGAGCTGAATGCCTGTGTGTTCAGGAGCTCAGCAGAAACATCTGTGATTGGTCAGAATGGGCATCGGTGCACTCGCTTCATTCTGCATTAGCACAGACATGAGAGTAGCCTATATTAACAGTGGAACATGAATTCTGTAACTATTAGAATTACCATACTGCTCATTCTGACCGTTCTCATATAAAACGCCATATTGTCACAACATATTTACATTCAAAGCTATTATTGAGATATTAAAATTAAGCTTTGAATGTCTGGCATCATATTTAATGACACCATTACCCTAAAAATATCATCTTTTTTTGTAATACAGCCTATAAATATGTAGTTAAGATACTAAAACACTTAAAGGTCTTGGCTTTCATTTTCACTTTAACAGCACAGAATCTGCTGTTTTGAAAGATATCTGAAGTGAATTGATGTTTTTGCCATCAGAAAGTTTTGTTTATGTTAGCAGGAAGTTGCCAGGCAAGAAAATGCACACATATTTAAAGTCACAGCGAAAAGTATCAGACATGCATGCAGTCATTTTGACCAATATGGTAATTTAAGGCAGAAATGCTCAGTTCTTTACTGTTTTGTAATAAAAAAAATAACAATGTCAGAAAGAAATACACTGATAGTTAGAAAACAGCAGGGTGTTATAAATATGTTAGTTTTATTTCAAAGAGTTAAAAAATTACAAAAATTAAAAACTCTCTGTGTATCTATCCACTGGAGCCTGCAGCTGAGTGATTAATCCGCTGATAAATCAGCTGATTTGACGATGTTTTTAAATGCTTTCTCCAAAGCCTGAAAAGCTGTCAGTGATGTAATCAGCACACAAGCAGCCAATAGTGTTCAGCTTTTTCTGACGACTCCTCCCTCAAAATTTTATTGGCTGTGGTTTGGTAGCTTGAATGAGCTGATGGGGAATGAGATGTTGTCAGATCATGTAGTGTGTGACCCCCCTCTTGTGGATCATTCACAGAGTGTTGCGTAGTGTGAACACCACAGAGATCAAAAGACACAAAGTCAAGTCATGTAGTGTGAACGGCACAGCGATCTGCTAATGTTTAAAATCTTGTAGTGTGAACTAGGCTTAAATTGTTGCTCGGGTTTTGGGAATTGAGCAGGTGGGCGGGGCAATCTGTAAAACTGGTTGGGTTCAGGGAAGGAGGAGAGTGGGTCAGCCGATTGGCCGGTCGCGCAGTCAATTATTCGGTCGGTCAGACAGTGGCCTCTGGTGGGTTGACGCGAGAACAGCGCGGGCGCGAACGGCACTCACGAGAGATGTTCGAGATACGAAAAAGCGCACAAAGCAGCCTCTCGCGGATTCGCGAAAACAAAAACTAAACAAATACGTACCTCCCGGGACGTATTTCACGGTCTCCAGAAACGTCCGCTGGACTACGTTTTCAGAATGAGCCTGGGTTGTGGAAAGTTGACTGAGGTAGAGGAGTTATTTCTGAAGCAGGATTCCTCCTGACCATACCTCGAGAAGTACATGTTAAGATGCAATAACTTAATAACTTATATATATATATATATATATATTCCAAAAAAATCCCTTTACTATAGTATTTTAAATGTGTAAGACCTGCTTTTATTGGAGTTTTGTTTTAGCTGTTATACTATATTGTGTTTCTGTTTAGTACAGCATACTGTTTACAGTAAATAACTGAACTGAACTATTCTGCCTCAGATGTTTCATTGACAGTTTTATTGATCACTAAGATCAATGATTGACTTGGATTTAAGTTGCTTCGATTTCAAAATAAAAAATGCAAAAATAGCTTGGATGTAGCTAAGCTACTTTTGCCTTGTAGCTTTTAGCTTAACTTGCTACATTTCCCAGGGGATAGCTTTTAGGGTAGTTAAGCTACATTTTAAGTAGAGTAGCTAATATCTTAGCTCACTACATTTTCCAAGAAGCTTGCCCAACACTGCTCACAGCCATTGCTATTGCTGCTTTGATCAAGTGTCTAATCCGTATGCATTTTTACAATTTTATTCATACAAGTTAGTACGATTCGCTCATCCCCCAATGGCAGCTGGGTTTAGGGGTAAAGTTACATATTCATAAGACTTCGCATAAATTCTTATGAATTAGCTACTAAACTGACCGCCATTTTTGATTTTGTTTGTGTCTACACATCAAACACTCTGCTGCTGTTTCTCTCTTTGGCTCTCGGCGAAGGCGGTCGCTCTTCCTCCCGCTCCGTCCCATATCTCTCCTTGCTGGCTCTTCTCATCTGTCTCATCTTATTTTATCTCTGAAGCTCTTCTTGTCCTGCTATCCAAACGAAAAAGGAATTATGGATTTGATCAACTGATCTCTGAATGCCGGGAGACGAGTGATGGACATTAGATATCTGTGAAACTGGCAGATATTGACCACAAGTTGGAGTCCCCGGATAACGAGATAAGGAGACGCTCTGAAATTCCTGCTTCCTGCCAAGGACACCTGTTGGACTATACAGGCTAACACACACACACACACACACACACACACACACACACACAAAACATATCTACAGATAAACATTCACCACCGATCCACTCATCCAAATGCCTTCATGTGCTTTTACCCACAAGGGCCGTGGGCAGGACTGCGACTGGCACCTCCATGGCTGCTGGACCAGTTGGCTGCCCGCACTCATCGGATTGTTTCCATATCCCCTGTGCCAATCCCCTGTGTCAATGTTGTGTCTTGCCGGTGTGCTTATGCCAAGATCGGGCTGTGTTTTTCTCCCAATTTCAATTTCACTATACGAAAGTGTATGTGACAAATAAAGGCTTGATTTTATTTGATTGTGTGTGTGTGTGTGTGTGTGTATGTGTGTGTGTGTGTGTGTGTGTCTCACCGCGCTGCCAACACAGAAGACCTGCGGCCACACCGAGCTGCTGTTTCCATCTGAGATCTCCGAGACGAGGTTTGGCAAACCGATCCACAGCGAGGAGCGGATGATGATCCCTGCGCACATTCACCAACACACACGTCACAACACATGCTAACCGATTAAAACTGTTTAAGTTTTGAAATAAAATGGTTTGAGAACTGTAAACGTATATATTTGTCCCCAATTTCTGTTTAACTGAGAGATTTTATAACACATTTATAGACATAATAGTCTGTTCTGTAGACCAGTGGTTCTCAAACTGTGGTACTTGTACCACTAGTGGTACGCGGGCGTCCTTTTAGTGGTACGCGGAGAAATCATATGTACATGCAAGATATATTTAAAAAAGTATCAAAAATAATGTATATATGAATATGATGACATATAGCCCATATTTACAGGTTTTGATAAATAGGCTAATATATATTAATACTTTACATTTAAGTACAGGAGTTTTTGTTCCTCATTTTTAACTTTTAAAAGCAAATTTTAATGTAAATGTTGAAGTTTTTCTTTTTTATTTTATTTCTTACATATAAGAACAGTACAGTGTTAACGTTTAAACTATTTATAATGCTTAAAGTGGCTGACAATAATAAATATTCTTAATAATGGGAATTAATCTGCCTGGTTTTTGAACTGTACAGAGCTTTAGCTGCCTTTCTGGGCTTACTACGCTACTGTATTTTAATACTGCTCATTATAGTGGTACTAGGACAGACCATTTTTTTTCTGAGGTGGTACTTGATGACAATCTGAAACTAATATTGCTGAAGGGGTGAATAATATTGACCTTAAAATGGCTTTAAAACAATTAAGAACTGCTTTTATTCAAGCTGAAATAAAACAAATATGACTTTCTCCAGAAGAACAAATATTAGAGGAAATACTGAGAAATTTCTGAATCTGTCCAACATCATTTGGGAAATATTTGAAAAAAATAAAATAAAATAAAATAAATCTGAATGATTCTGACTTATTTAGAGTTATCATATTTGCTGTGAATGACCCTTAACAATTTCCCCCAGATGTTAGCAGTGTTTAATAGCACTGTAACGGTGTGTGAGGAATCTGTCCTAGTTTTCTGGAGTCCTCATCAGATCTGCTTGAACAATGGTCTGTATGTTCTCTGATGAAGCAAACACTCTGGAAATAACATGTGTGGTTTTACACGTATTAAATATCAGCAGAACATTCTGTTATTTCACTGAGAGTTCAGGACGACTGACGTGCAAAAACACAAATACAGCTGAGAATACAGGCTCTGTCTAAATGTGGGATTTACATGTGTAATGCAGTTATCATTAGCAGTTGTCATTATTAGCATATGACTAATGTTTACAGTACACCATTTAGGGCAAAGGTGTCAAACGTACGGCCCGCGGGCTGGATCAGGCCCGCAAACAAATTTAATGCATCCCGCGAGATGATTCTGTAAAGTATAAAACTGAGCTGCAATAATTCAATAGAAGACACTGCTGTTCCAGTTGAGTCCACTGGATGGCGCAGTAGCACACTGTTATTTCATCCAATCCAGAAGACGGAATCAGCGTCAGCAGGGCCGGAGCAAGCTGAACTGCCGCTCTAGGGAGAGGACAATCATGCCGCCCTCAACCCCAATGTGAAAACAAAAGTGACCGGTTCTGAAAATGAAGTGAAGTGTCGCGGACCTCTATTCTGCCGCCCTATGTGCGGATATAACTGAGGACACGCGGGTGCTGAGGATGGGACGGAGGTGTCGCAGACACTGCGCTCTCTATTCTGCCGCCCTCTGCGCGGATATAACTGAAGACACACGGGTGCTGATGGAGGTGTCACTAACGCCGCCCTCTCTATTCTGTCATCTATGCACGAATATATCTGAGGACGCGGGTGGTGAGGCAGGTGTCGCGAACTAAACTGAGGATGCGGGTGGTAAGGGAGGTATCGCGTACGTCGCCCTCTCTATACTGCCGCCCTAGGCGGCCGCCTAGGTCGCTTCAATGGACGCGCCGGCCCTGAGTGTCAGTTTGACAGCCTTCTCAGAGAGAAAGACCTCAGCGATACCGTCATACCACACTGAGGTGATCTCATGAGGAAACGTAACTATTTTAAATTTGCACAAGTTCAGTCGTATGAAAATGTACCATTTGAAAAATGAGGCGTGGCACCCAACCACACCCCTAAACCCAACCGTCATTGGTGGACAAGCAAATAGTACTAAATTGTACGAATGAGATTGTACGAATTCATACAACATAGCCGCTTTGTTTGTAATCCTATATGCTCATAAAGCTCACGCATAAGCACTTGAATGACATCCTGAAGTTGACCGCCACTCAGGATGTGACGCCTGATATTGAAGCGCTGGTGAAAGCTGAAAGATGCCAGGTATCAGGAGTCAAATAAATCATGCAACCTCACTTAAAGTGCTGCATGAGACTCCCAGATATAGTTCAGCAGACATCCCAAGTCTACTGGAAGTTCCGGGAGTCTCCAGCATATGCAGGGCCGGAGCAAGCTGAACTGCCGCTCTAGGCAGAGGACGATCACGCCGCCCTCAACCCCAATGTGAAAACGAAAGTGACCGGTTATGAAAATGAAGCGAGGTGTCGTGGTCCTCTTTTCCTGCGCTCTATGCGCGGATATAACTGAGGACATGCAGGTGCTGAGGGAGAGAGGGAGGTGTCGCGGACTGGAGGACACCGCCCTTTTTATTCTGCCGCCCTATGTGTGGATATAACTATGGACGCGCGGGTGCTGAGGGAGGGAGGTGTCGCGGACGCTGCGCTCTTTATTCTGCTGCCCTATGCGCGGATATAACTGAGGACGCGCAAGTGCTGAGGGAGGGAGGAAGGTGTCGCGGACGCTACGCTCTTTATTCTGCCGCCCTATGTGCAGATAAAACTGAGGATGCGCGGGTGTCGCGGACCTCAATTCTGCCGCCCTATGCGCGGATATAAGTTAACTGAAGACACGCGGGTGCTGATGGAGGTGTCGCTGACGCCGCCCTCTCTATTCTATCGTCTATAAGCGAATATATCTGAGGACGCGGGTGGTGAGGGAGGTGTCGCGGACATAACTGAGGACGCAGGTGGTAAGGGATGTGTCGCAGACGCCGCACTCTCTATACTGCCGCCCTAGGCGGCCGCCTAGGTCGCCTCTATGGACGCGCCGGCCCTGAGCATATGCATAGAGATTCCCAGATGCCCGCAAACAAATGATAATCTCCCGGAAATCATGCGTCTCTAACCCCCTCCCACCCCCCGCAAATATGTCGCTTACCGATCTCTTTCCCCACCTGTCTTCGCATACATTGCCGCGAAACCCCCCCCCCACCACCACAACCTCTTCAAATACATCGCGCAATAACCCCCCCATGAGCTCTACAAATACGTCACGTTACTTATACCTTGATTTTGCCAGTCCAGCCCACTTGTGAACAGATTTTCACAAGACAGAAGTGGCCCCTGAGCTAAAATGAGTTTGACACCCCTGATATAGGGCATGTTTTACTCCCTGATTATGAATATATACAGTTGAAGGCAAACGTATTCACTCTCCTGTGAACTAGTTATTATTTTTCAAATATCTGAGTAATATAAGTGATATTTAACAGAATAAGGAGATTTTTTTACAGCATTTCCTGTATTTTATTGTGCAGAAAATTTTATTTCTTTTAGTTTTAGTCAAGAATATTATATAATTATATAATATTATTGTATGTTGATATCTAAGCTTTTAAACTGTGTTTTAAGCTTAATACCACTAACAACTAGAAAAGTAAAGTTCGTAGACGGTGGCATGAGAAAGCCTCGTCTCAAAGTTTGAAGCAGTGTAAATGATTGAAGTAGTTTATTAAAAAGTGAACTACATATATGTGAGCATGTTTCTAGTGTAGATTGGCATGTTTCTTGCTAAGGCATTTCTAGGCAGTTGATAAGGTGTTCTGATTGGTTGGCAGGATGTTCTAGCTGGTTGCTAGGGTGTTCAAGGTGGTTGCTAAGTTGTTGTTAAGTGGTTGTTAGGGTGTTCTAGGTAGTTACTAAGGTGTCGTTAGGTTGTTGCTAAGGTGTTCTGAATGGTTGCTAGGCAGTTGCTGACAAAAATTAGCATGTTTATAGTATGAATTAGCATTATGCTAGCATGTTTCTAGCAAGAATTAGCATGTTATTAACATGGTTCTAGTATGAATTGGTATGTTGTTAGGATGTTCAATGTAAAGTCAATGGCAGTTTTTTTACAATGGAAGTTTATTAGACAGTTGCTAAGGTGGCGTAAGTGGTTGCTAGGGTGTGGCTAGTAAGTGGAAAGGTCATCAGTGATTGGCAGATTGGTAGTCTGAGTTAAATGAGCCCAACATTAAGTCTGTATGACAGACAGGCGCAAAGTTATGAGGTCACAAAGTTTGGTCCAATGTTAAGTCAATGGGACGTTTAGGTCAGTTTTGAAAAAACCCTAAGTCGGATCATTTGGAAGAGTTACACAATGGGGGGAATCTTCTCATCCACCACCAGTGTGCAGCATCCACCTGGATGATGCAACGACGCCAGACCACACACCACACACCAGCTGATTGGTGGAGAGGAGACAGAGTGATGAAGCCAATTATGATATGACGAGGGTTAGGAGGCCATGATGGACAGAGAACAGTGGGCAGATTTGTCCAGGATAATAGGGTGAAACCCCTACTCTTTTTCCAAGGACATCCTGGGATTATTAATAACCACAGAGAGTCAGGACCACGGTGTAACGTCTCACTGAGCTCACTGAGACAGTGCTATAGAGTCCCCGTCACTATACTGGGGCATTAGGACCCACACAGACCACAGGTTGAGCACCCCCTGCTGGCCTCACTAACACCACTTCCGGCAGCAACCCAGCTTCCCCATGTGGTCTCCCATCCAGGTACTGACCAGGAGCAGGCCTGTTTAGCTTCAGTGGGCGACCATGTGAGAGTTGCAGAGAGCGAGCTGCCGGCTGTTGCACTTGATGTGCAAAATGCACCTGAGGCCAAAGTGAAGACTCGACGTCACTTTAAGAGACTGTTTGATATGGATTTATTAATCATTCTTACTGTTCAATAAACGCAAACTGTCATAGTTTATTAAAGACGCAAACCCCTCACTACACAACAGCTGCACCTACAGCAAACCTCCTAATACCTGCAGCACCAGGACTTCATGATTGTTTATGAGCGTTAACAGTGCTGGATCTGTTCTGCAGAAGATCTGACTGTGTCACTGCATCCCAAACAGCTAAAAATAAGACATTCATTCATTTATTCATTCATTCATTCATTCATTGATTCCTTCATTCATTCATTCATTCATTCATTGATTCATTGATTCATTGATTCATTGATTGATTGATTCATTCATTCATTCATTGATTCCTTCATTCATTCGTTCATTCATTCATTCATTCATTGATTCATTCATTCATTCATTCATTCATTCTCTGCCTTACTCCCTTTATTGATCAGAGGTCGCCACAGCAGAATGAACCCCTAACTGATCCTGCATATGTTTTACACAGTGCCCCTAAAAACAATAGTGTATTTTGAAATATCTTTAGTTTTAGTTTAAGGGTTCACTCACATTAGGCTATCTGAGTCATGCCCGGGCATGTTTCCTGGTTCATTTGAGAAGTGTAAGTGCTCTGAATTGGGCTCAGACATGGTTCAGTTGGCCAGCTCTGCCTGGCCTGGTTGGAAGAGGGTGTGGCGGAATGCGGTTCGGTTGAACTGTGCGCTAGTAGTGTGAGTGCAAAGTGCGGCAGAGCCTGAAACCGAACACAAGACGTCACTTTAAGGGAATACTCACACTATGCTATCTGAACTGTGCCCAGGCCCGTTTCCTGGATCGTTCCTGGAGAAGTGTGAGTGCGCTGAATCGGGCTCAAGCGCGGTTCACTTGGCCGGCCCTGGCCCAGTTGGAGGAAGTGTGCACGAGCGTGGTTCACTTGGACTTTGGCGCGGTACGCTTGTGTGTGAGTGCAAACCACGCCTGAGCTCGAAACTGAAAGCGAGACGTGACTTTTACGAGACTGTTTGATATGGATTTATTAATCATTCTTACTGTTCAATGAACACAAACTGTTGTAGATTATTAAAGACACAAACCCCTCACTGAACCACAGCTGCACCTTCAGCAAACCTCTTAATTCCTGCAGCACCAGGACTTCATGATTGTTTATGAATGTCATTTTATTTGAGTGTGTCACTGCATCCTAAACAAAGAAAATAATGCAAAACCATTGAACTAAAGCAATCTCCACAGTACTGAGCAAGAGCACTTCTCTTCTGTTAAACTGAAGAGTCGCATCATTGATGGCGGAGGCGTGCTCCGGCTCAGAGTGTAAAGATACAGTATGAGCGCAGGCTGTCAGGGGCATGGGCGTGCTAGTGGGGGAAAAAGTGGACCTGACTACCCAGGGCCCCGTCTAGGGAGAGGGCCCTTTGAAATCCCACCAATTTTTTATTTTTTTTTTGTAGCCTACTTCGCATTAATTGGCCCCTCCAATTGATGTCAATGTCATTATTTATTTTAAAATATATTGATAACACCCCCCCCCCGAAATGGTTTAGTCCGCCCATAGACGGCAGCCGGCGGCAAACAAGTAACGCCGTGAGTAGAGCCTGATCATGCTGCGCAAAAAGCCCAAATCGGGCTTTCAAAAAAAGAAAGACAGGAAGGAAAAAGAAAGGAGGCAGAATGAGGGGAAGCAGCTGATGACTGCTTTCTTTTCAAAAGGTGAACTGAGTTTGCTTGTTATGAAACTACATCTAAATAAAGTTAACATAGTCAACTCCAGACAGCTGCTGCTAATGCAGGGCTCGAAGTTGCGACTATCTTGGTCGCATATAATGCTGATTTGTGTACAGTCATTACTAGGGAAACCGTAATATTTCAGCGCTCCTAAAGCGCCCCCTTGTGACAGAGAATGAATTTTTATTTCCAATAAATTTTTTCAGCTGTTTATGGTCAAATTATTACGATTATCAATCCATGTGTAAATGTGAAAGAAGTTAATGTGCCTTTTAAAAATCTAAACAATTAAGTAATACTAATATAAGAAATTATGTACTTGATTTATCCCTTTTAATGGTATAAAGGTTGAAATGCCATTGCATTAGATTGAGCACAAGTAGGGCAAATGCATCAATTTGGTGTTGAATGAAAGAACCAGTCATTATTATAATCTGATTTGATTATAGATTAAAACACTATTTGTGCATGTTTATATTCAAATAATTTAAAAAAATGTGTAGGGGGCCCACTGACATTGAGAGGGTACAGGGCCCAGAATTTGGTGCTACGCCCCTGGTCAGGGGAGAGGGGAGGCGACTGTACCTAGTGTGAGTACACCCTCAGTTTTGTTTTCATGTACTTTTACGTTAGTTTCTGTGTTTACTCCCTGTTGTCATGGTTTCTGGTTTGTTTTTTTTAATACAGTAGGTTGTCATGGTTACTCATTGTTTGACTGAATGCACTCCTGCTGCTGGTTCAGTTCATTACTTTGGCTTGTATAATTAAAATGAAGAAGAGTTGTAGCTGAAACTGTGCTCACCATACAAAGATGCTAATAAGATTTGTGCAACACTGTTATTATAAAGGTTTTGTAGACTACCTGACAGAAGTCTCGTGGTGGATCTCAGTCGTAAGAGCAACACATAATAACTTGACTTCTAGTTGATGTGTAAAAGTGTCAGAAGGTGGATTTCTCTGCTGAATCATCTGTTGATCTGCATCAATCATCACCAATACTGCAGAAGACCTACTGGAACCAGCATGGACCAAGATTCTCACAGAAATCAGTCAAGTTTGGTGAGTTAGACATCATGGTTTGGGGTTCATTAAGTATTCGAGAGATCTGCAGAGTGGATGATCAACATCAACAGCCTGAGGCATCAAGACATTTGTGCTGCCCATTACATTACAAACCACAGGAGAGGGACAATTCTCCAGCAGTACAGCGCTCCTGCTCATACTTCAGCCTCCACATCAAAGCTCCTG
This sequence comes from Danio rerio, assembly GCF_052040795.2. NCBI lineage: Eukaryota > Metazoa > Chordata > Actinopteri > Cypriniformes > Danionidae > Danio > Danio rerio. Next base: position 57,497,036 of record NC_141029.1, on the reverse strand, counting down.
AAAGCAGAGAAGGTCAAGCTGCTGCAGGATTGGCCAGCCCAGTCACCAGAGATGAACATTATTGAGCATGAAGATGAAGGAGGAGGCATTAAAGATGAACACAAAGAATCTTGATGATCTCTGGGATCCTGCTGAACGCTTTCTTCTTCATTCCAGATGACTTTATTAATCAGTGATTTGAGTCATGTCAGAGATGTATGGATGCAGTCCTCCAAGCTCATGATGGAGTCAAACACAATATTCATTCTGTCTCCACTGCAGCAGGACTTTATATTCTATACTGGACATTATTTCTGTTCAGTGATGAGACTTTAGTCTGAGCAGAGTCAGACCGCACTGTCCTGATCAAATCATTAATAATCAAGACATGATCAGATTTTATTGAGCTCAAATAAGCAAAGTTTTGCCTTTCATAGAGACACTTCTGACACCAAATCATCAACTAGAAGACCAGTTATTATTAACTTTTCCTAAAACTTGGATAGGCCACAAGACTTATATCAGTGTATGTGCATTTTCAAAATGTATGCACATCTTGGTGCTTCCAATTAACATTTTTTATGAATAGTTGGATGAAGACGTAGACATTGGTGATTTGTATAATGCAATACTTTGAAAGTCAAAAAAATATATATTTGTTATGAATTATTATAATTATGAAGTGAAACATTTAACGTGTGCAAGAAATGGTACCTTAGTTACATTATACATTATAATCCACAGCCTCTGTAAATAATCCTGAACTCACTCATGAACTGAACTCACACACTGAACTGAGCTAAACTGAACTGAACTGAACTTAAACACTAAAACCTGAACCACACTGTTCCAGTTACTGAACCACACTGTTCCAGTTACTATGACCATTTATGTGAAGTTGCTTTGACACAATCTACATTGTAAAAGCGCTATACAAATAAAGCTGAATTGAATTGAATTAATTGATCATCAGGTATTAATTGTTTCACCTGAAAGTGTTTTTAGACTCTTAAAGTGCCACTACTTGCATTAAATGATTGATTGTGAATCATGTTTCATTCATTCATTTTCCTTCAGTTTAGTCCCTTACTTATCAGCGGTCACCACAGCGGAATGAACCACCAACTACTCCAGCATATGTTTTTCACAGCGGATGCCCTTCCAGCCACAACCCAGTACTGGGAAACACCCATACACACTCATTCACACACTCATACACTATGGTCAATTTAGTTGATCAATTCCCCTGTAGCGCATGTGACTGTGGGGGAAACCGGAGCACCCGGAGGAAACACACCAACACGGGGAGAACATGCAAACTCCACACAGAAACACCAACTGACCCTGCCGAGACTCAAACCAGTGAGCTTGCTGTGAAGCCACAGTGTAACACCACTGAGCCACCGTGTCACCCTTTATGTTTTTAGCTTCTTCTTTCCACTGGAGGGAAAAAGTCCTCAACATGAAATGAAGTCAACATTTAGATTTAGAGGTGAACTGTTCATTTAAACAACACACACGTCCAGAGATGAACTCAACAATGGGCTTATGAAGCACACATCATGACCTACATTCTGATTTGGCTGTGTTTTAATGTGCGTGTTTGTGTGCATGTGTGGTGTGTAGCAGAGAGAGAGAGAGAGTTTGTATGTGCAAAAAAGCGTGTGTCTTTGTGTGTAAGCATGATGTGTGTGCGCATGTAAGTGTGTGTTTCTCTGAGTGTGTGTGTATGTGTGTGTGTGTGAGTGTGCGTGCGTAGGTGCGTGCGTGCATGTGTGTGTGTGTTGACCTGTGCAGCCCAGTATGTCGCAGACGCTGATGATGGTGAGGATGCGGCTGGAGGACGCGGCTCTGCTGCTGTGCGCCTGCGGTCTGAAGCTCCTCCGCTTGGGCAGAATCTGCAGCAGCGCCAGGCCGGAGCTCAGAGCGGCGCTGCACACACACATCACCCCGAAGAACAGCGGCTGGAAGCCCACCACCAGCTCCGTGGCGCCGTCGCGGTTCGGGCAGCAGAAGGTCTCGAGGCGCGGAGAGGCCATGATGATGAAGATGATGAAGAAGATGAAGAAGATGAAGAAAATGAAGATGAAAATAATGCTGAAGATGAAGATGGAGCAGAAGCAGAGCGCAGAAGCTCATTCATTCATTGTGCTGGCCTGAAGTGCGACTGCTGGATCACGAGCTCCATCATCATGTGCTTCGGTTTAATGTGAACAAGAGCTCGAGAATGAGCTGCAGAAACTCACGAGACTCTCCAACTCCAGCACCCTCTCATCCCACACACACACACACACACACACACACACACACACACACACACACACACACACACACACACACACACACACACACACACACACACACACACACACACACACATACACACACACACACACACACACACACACACACACACACACACACACAAGATAAAATAGAGCTTTTCTAATCAATTGAATTCAATTCAATTCAATAATTGCTTTATTGGCATAATAAATGTTACAAATGTATTGCCAAAGCACTTATAAAGTTTACATTCAATTAAAAGAACAGACATATTTAATAAAAACACAGTAAACACAGTTAACAGTTGTAGTAGTAGTAGTAAAAATATATATTCATATAATAATTAAATAAAAAAATAATATATCATATTATTCAATATATTACATTATTATTCAATATAACATATCACTCATATCATATTATTCATTTATTAATTTATTAACAATAAAAATATTAATAGATCCCACTAAACTGTACATTTAATGATCAACATTTTAGGATAAAACAATAAAAACAGCAATAATCAGTATATTAACAATGATTGATCTATGATAATCTAGAAGTGTGTGTGTGTGTGTGTGTGTGTGAGAGAGAGAGAGAGAGAGAGAGAGAGAGAGAGAGTGTGTGTGTGTGTGTGTGTGTTTGCAAGCGGATCATGCTTTTCTAATCATTCAAGGAAAAAATACTGAAGTAATTTATAGTAAAATACTCTGTAGTGTATTTGAAGCATACTTGATTAAAGCACTTGAATCTGTTGTTTTGATTCTATAGTTGCTATGGTAACACAAGAATTACATTAATTTATTTGTTGTTGTGATTCTACAGTTGCCATGGTAACACAACAACTACATTAATTGATCTGTTGTGGTGATTCTATAGTTGCTATGGTAACACAACAACTACATTAATTGATCTGTTGTTTTGATTCTACAGTTGCTATGGTAACACAAGAATTACATTAATTTATTTGTTGTTGTGATTCTACAGTTGCTATGGTAACACAACATATACAGCACCGTTTACTGTAGTAAATAAATACACTCAAGCATACTACAGTATATGTTAGAGTTGATCAGTTCACTATAGTCAATACTACAGTATAGTGGAGCAATGCTGTAATGCAGTGGTTCTCAAACCTTTTTCATCAAGTACCACTTCAGAAAAAATTGTCTTTTCAAGTACCACCACAATGAGCAGTATTGAAATACAGTATCGTAGTATTGAAATATAGCAGCTACAACTCTGCAAAGTAAAAAAAAAAAAAAAAAACATGGCAGATTACCTCAGAAATATAGGCTATATGGCATATTATATACATCATTTTTGATCAATTTTAAAATGTGTATAGCATATACATGACATATTTGATTCCTCCGCGTACCACTAGAAGGAAGCCTGCGTACCACTAGTGGTACACGTACCACAGTTTGAGAACCACTGCTGTAATGTATAAACTTTACTATGGTTCACAAACACCTCTAACATGTTGCCATGTGTTCAGTCCTGGTTTTCCTACAGGAGTGTGTTTAGTGATCCACTCCTGGTTTTCCACTGATTGAGTTGAATCACACACACACCTGAATCATCAGGTCAGGTGAGGTCAGCATTGCTCTCTCTGCTCTCTGAAGAAAACACACGACCCTTCACACACACACACACAGGCGGATTGAGTGTTTGCTGTAATCTGCTGGCATTTCCTTCAGCACACACAATGAAAAACAGATTGAGAGACACTGCTGGAGTCCTGCTGCACTGTGAGTAACACACACACACACACACACAAACACCAGACCCATTACAGCCAGCAAACATCACACTTTTGAGGATACATGAACTCTCTGTTTATGTGACAATCCTGGAAAATGAGATTGATCAGTTTCTGCAAATGATGATTAATTTAAAAACTCTCCTGAAATATACTTAATATTGTTTCATACAAATGATGACATCAACACTGATCAGCAGAGCGGCTGCATAGGGCTCCTGTGACCACCAGGGGGCCCCAAGAGTACATGAAATAACTTCTTTATATATGTGATGTCGATGGACAGTGCTGTTTATTCAACATGCATTATTGACTGAAACTGGGCTTTATGATTAAAATAAAGAGTTATTAAATTAACCATCAAATACACTTCACCGAACATGTGTTGTATAGACATCAGCATTTTGGTAGCACATTATGTAATGTATAGATGCAGGTTAACCATTTATATTGCTGTCCACAGCTCCTCAACTCTTCTGATTTTAATGTAATGATGTGTAACTTTTGTGAAGTTGCTTTTGTAATTATTGTGAAAGTGTTATATAAGTACACTTGAATGAACTGATTACAGCTCAGATCAATGAGTTATGTCAAATAGTTTAGTTCTGTGGTAAGTATAGCCCTGGAATAAGTGGGATAATGTACGGCGTTTGCTATTGCAGGATTAAGCTCTACAGGGTTACAGAAAAACACTGGTCTGACGTAAGCAACTCTGCCACAGCAAATACAATCAGTAATGCAGGGGTTCTCAATGTGTACATTAAAACATCCAAATCTGAATTTGGTGATACAATTGATATTACATGACTTGTGTTTACTAAACATCCATTACATGCATCACAAGTCAACACTATTTATTTTCTTTAAATGAAGTGGTGTTTGCATTTAAAACACATTAAGAGAAGTTTATTTATAAACTAATGTCGAGAGGATCTCGTGCTTATGATTGCTTGCCGCCGTCCCCGCATTATTCAATTTATGATTCACCAATCAGCAATTCCTAAGCCACTATACATACCCTAGGTTCCATATCACAGCTATCTTCGTTTTGAAGAGCCCCCCTTCCACCCCTACTCCTCCTCCTTTCCTTGATGGGTGGCACGGTGGCCCAGTGGTTAGGCTTTTCCCCCATTTTGTTGTTGTTTTTTTTCCCTTTAATTGCCTCTTAGTAGTTTTCTCTTAAGAGCAATCACCAGGGGCAAGTGTAGGACTTTCATTTGAAGGGGGGCTCAGCCCCTTTTAAGGTAAAAAATAAAGTTTATATATATATATATTCATTTAAAGCCTAATATAACATTTATAAGTAGTAACTTAATATGAATAGTAACACTTAAAAATGTTTGTTTAATATGGTAGGGTTGTATACTAGTATTCCACTGTATTACATAGATAGGCATAACCATGATTTCTGAATAGGCCAAATAGGCTCAACCCACCTATTAACTGTAGTACAAATCACTTTCTATAATCAAGTGCATTTTCTATATTCAGTTTTTGTTTTCATGTATTAAATAAATTAACTGCCACTTTTCTAATTAAATAATGTAACCCCACCAGTCCTTCGCCACCCAATCCGCTCCAAGGTGGTATCGAACCGGCAACCTTCCGCATGGAAAAAAAAAACTGAATAATTTATGCATGTAATGTTTACCAGCAGGTGTCGCTGTAGGATAAAAAAAAAACTACACACACACACACACACGCACGCACGCACGCACGCACGCACGCACGCACGCACGCACGCACGCACGCACGCACGCACACACACACACAAATAATTTTTCTCATGTTACAAAATCTCAAGACAAATTAAACAATGTACTTAATAACTATGAACAATATGAAATGTTATTTATGAACTGTCAAATATTATTCAGCAGCACAAGATACTAATTTGATTAGTAAATTCACTAAATTTATTTATTTCATTAATTACAGAATTGTTTTCTGGCTGCCGCTGCATTTGCCACCTTTTTACCAGTGTAAAACCTCAAGCAGAAACTGTGCAATTAAATTAACAACTATAAAATCTAATATTTTTATTAATCAAAGAATTGTAGCTTACATGAGTTTATAGAAGTTATAACATAAGTTTACTGAAGCCTGTATAAATAATATACTTAAACGTGTAGATAATGCATACGTTTCATAGAAGCCTGTATTCTCCATTATTTGATAATAAAACAGAATCTTATTTTACTTGGTTTTAAGTCATGTTCACTGTAATCACCATTTTTCTGGAGTGATTTTTATGTGTTCTTAATTACATAAAATAAATATAATTTTTCTTAAACAACAAAACAATTTAATACTACTACTATAATATAATAATAACATTAATAAAAGCAAAAACAATAATTTTAAAGTACTTTAGTGCTAAATCCTTTATAATTATGTAAAATGAAATCTAATTTATTCTTAACTAATTTAATGTTAACAAATTTACCTTATAAAATTAATTAATGAATTTGAAATTTATTAAAATAAATAACTAATAATATTAATTAATAATTAACGACAGTAATGAATAATAATAATAAATAATAATTAACAACTACAATAATAATTAATAATAACAAATAAAGGGTCGAAAATAAAACAAATAAATGAATAATAAATAACAATAAATAATTAATAACAGTATTTAATAATAAAAACTATAAATAATTAACAACAATAATAATTATTAAATAATAAATTGATAACACTAATTAATAATAATAATAATAATAATAATACATAATTAACAACAATAATAATTAATAATAAATTAATAACAGTGGTTAATAATCATAATATTAATAACAGTAATATTATAATAAATAATTAATAACAATAATACTTAATAATAATATTAATAATAATTATAACTTAACAATATTAACTAATAATATTAATAACAACAACAATAATAATAAATAATATAAATAAATAAATAAATAAATAAATAAATAACAATAATATTAAATAATAACAATGGTGATAAATTAATATTAACAATAACAA
>NC_141029.1:57380000-57485000 GCF_052040795.2 Danio rerio | reverse complement strand
CAGCCCTACTAGAAGCTCCTGGATCTTTAACGTATGATTTACACTAAACTGAACTTCATCTGTAAAAACCGAAGCAATTTACTTGAACTTCTATGTTAAGTTGCTTTGACACAATCTATATTGTAAAAGTGCGACAAAAATGAAGATTAATTAATTTATTTATTTGATTTTTATAACCTTTAAAAGACATTTTTTATTTGATGTTTGACGTAATCTCAACTGAAGCATGAAGAGAGGACGGAGAGTAGCTCGTCCCCTTTAAACAAAACAGCCAATAGCATTTCCGGGAATTTTCATGTGAATTTTCAGGCAGATCTGACATTATGTGAGTCAAAATTTAACATCACAGGAGCCTTTGGATTTGGATTTTGGAACTTGGATTTGATCTGATAAAATTTCTAGGAGGAGTGTTACAGTGTAAAACGTGGCTTTTCCTGTTGCCAGCAGGTGGCGACAGTGCTCGCATTCTTATAAATGAGGTGTTTGAGTCAACACCTGGCTTGTTTGAGCCACTGGCTTGCTTGGTTTGGGACTTGTGGAGCTGCGCATGCATGGATTTGCTCTTCAGTGTTCAGACTCTCAGTAGTGAACAGTAAACCACAGTGAACTGAACTTCAGCTCTGAACACTGGACTGACAGTTTCAATCTACCAGAACTTGTGTGTTCAGCTGCTTTGACACACTCTACATTGTCAAAGCAAATAAAGATGAAATCGTCACCTGTGCTCCATGATTTTGGGTTTTGAAACCTCCTTCCAGAACTGAGCCAGATCAGTGGCGGCAGCTCCACTGCTGCTCTCCATCTCTGCCGCCATCACCAGAAAGCGGTCCTGCGGAGACGCCTGGAAGCCTAAAACACACACAAGTAATGCATCATGCACCAATATTACAATATGATTATTGGCTATAGTCACATCCCAGGATCTGCTATGTTGAGTCTCGATTATAACTTCGCATTTGCATGGGTTTTGAGGCCTGTGCTGTGACTATATGATGATTTTAAAAGCATTCAGGCATGAGAATGTGTTTAGCACTGTGTTTTGATGGTCCATTAGAGTATTAGTAGACTGTCTGCTTAATATCTGCTTATTCTGCTCCTTCATTAGACATTTAACTGACTATAAGAAACTTTGCGAGTACATGTTAACTAACACTAACCCCAACCTAACAGTCTACTGATAATCTAATGAGAAACGGACCCTCAAAATAAAGTGACCAGAAATTGTACCTCAGAGAATGATGGTAAAATGATCAAACTCTGCTTATTTCAGTGGTGTCCTTTCATTGTATTGATCTATGATTGGCTGTTATTGTAGAAAAGAGCATCTGCATAAAATATAATAAACATCCTACAAGCCGTCTAAAATTATTATTATTGTTTGTTCATGTTAGTAACTGCATTAACTCAAACAACCCTATAGTAAAGTGTGACAAACTTGATACCAGTTGAAGCCTAGCATTGCATATCATGAATTTTAACCAGTTAAACTCTGCTTTTATTTTGGGATTTCCGCCTGGATTGTGACATGCAGAGGTGTAAATGCAAAAAAGTTGGTTTCATTTTAAAGAAAACCCTTTGAATTTTCATAAAACACTATTGAAAGTGTTTATAATATCTGTAGATGTTGTCTGTGTTATAATAAACACCTAATAAGAGAGGCGCTTTTTGTATTTTTTTTTTCATAAGCTCAAATTTGAAAGTGTATCGTTTAGGTTGTGTGTGGTCTAGTGTGCTGTAATTAATGTTGGTGGTTCCTGCTCATGTCTGTAATCATCGGAAGAAAGAAAAATGCCTCCACCATAATCTATGCAGAAGTTATTGTATTCCAGCTGATGAGGTGCTGTACACGCCACAGGGATGATCATTGTTTTCATATTTCACTATTCTTTTGTTTGATCAAACATAATTCACTGTGTTTGGAGCACGTCAGACATATTAAAGGATTTCTTATGCACATCACCTCAAAAACAGAGGAGAATGGCCCTGAAGCGCACAGCATAAGGTAAGAGATGAGCTGTCTGTGCTATCTGGGGCTGCTTATTAATCATGAATGTATTGTTTTCACTTCTGCGCCATGGAAACACCGCGATTCATTCAGCAACTGTTTGATATGTGAATATAATTCAGTATAAAGAATACTAGAACCGTATGAGCACCGGCAAGAGCTTTCATTTGAGCTATAACTTGCACATGTGTCATATATGAACCACATGAAAATGAACCAATGTTCAATACCCAGCTCAGGGATCCAAAATACTGTGTATTTAAGTGTAAATAACTTTTTTACAGTAGAATAAAAACCACAGTGATGCATATGTGCATAAAATAAAGGTTCTGCACTTTCAAACGAAACCAAGGGGGGTCTGGTGCAATGCTAGCCCTTTAAATCTGAAAGCGAATGTCGATGATGTCACAGACCCAGTACCGGGTCCACGGAGTTTAACTGGTTAAAGTACTGCCGTTTAGTTCAGCATATATTTATACAACAGTTCTTCGCATCCATCAGCCTGTCACACTGAGCAGAGCAAAGATGATTAATGTTCCGCCACAAGATGGTGGCAGAGACCGCATAATAAGCCCTTAGAGGAAAAAAAAAACTGTATTTTAAAAGTGTAGCTTCAAACCACAGCTGATCAAATTATTATAAAACAGGGAAGTGACATTCTAAGGTGATCTCTCTCTTTTGTATGTTGTAGTGCTGTATTTATACTATAGTAATCTGCTAGTGTTTGCTTTGTGATCTCCCGACTGCAGCAGAGAAATACTGGGAAATCTCTGTCGAGCAGGGTGTCCACATACGGTCCTGGAGGGCCGGTGTCCTGGAGAGTTTAGCTCCAACCCTAATGAAACACACATGAACCAGCTAATCAACTCTTACTAGATATACTAAAACTTCCTGACAGGTGTGTTGAAGCAGACTGGAGCTAAACAGAGCAGGACACCGGCCCTCCTGGACAGAGTTTAGACACCCCTGCTATAGACATTTCATGCCGTTCAGCCTTATAATCTTTAAGTGTGAGCCAAATCAGCTGTTTTTTCATCACTTTAGACATTACGCTAGAGAGTCATTCAAACACTTGCTCTACAGTGATGTTGGTGAATGAGCAGCAGTTTCTGCTGTTCTGACGTCAGCTGCAGATGTGAATGAATGGCGGAAGTAGTTCCTCATACAAAAGGGTTTTTAAGCTCTCTGTGTTTGATTTTCTTTTTTATATACAAGATTGTGCCATCGAACTGTTGTATAAATGCAATATCACACTCGTAGCAGTGCAATAAGGCTGTATATAAGCACTGGTGGGACACTAAGTCAACGCACACACCTCCTACTCACTGCTACTCATGTGACATTTCTCATATATTAGTATTAATAATATTGGATTATTACGTACCTCCGTGAAGTGAAACAACGATGTCCACACTGGCTCCAGGCTCACAGCTGCTGTTACTGGGCTTCACACGGTACTTTTCTGGAGCCGTCGTTCGCACCTGCGCACAGAAAACACCACCGCAAATCAGCCCAAATAAACACAACAATGTAACACCGCGTGTCGTTGTTGGTTTACATTGAGTCTCAGTTCTGACTTTCATTTTCAGTTAATTATGCAGATTAGGGTAATTGGGCAAATCGTTAAACAAACATATTGAAAAACATTAAGGGGGATTTTAATATTAACCTTAAAATATATATAAAAAATTAGTGGGTGGCACAATGGGTCAGTGGTTGGCCTCACAGCAGGAAGGTCGCTGGTTCGGGCCTCGGCTGGGTCAGTTGGCATTTCTGTGTGGAGTTTGCATGTTCTCCCCGTGTTAGCGTGGGTTTCCTCCCGGTGCTCTGGTTTCCCCCACAGTCCAAACACATGCGCTATAGGGGAATTGATTAACTAAATTGGCCGTAGTGTATGAGTGTGTGTGTGTGTGTGTGTGAGAGAATAATTGTGTATGGGTGTTTTCCAGTACTGGGTTGCAGGCTGGAAGGGCATCCGCTGTGTAAAACATATGCTTGAATAGTTGACGGTAGGCATGGGATGATCTCCGTTTTAAGGTATACCGCAGTTTGAAAAAGTCAAGGTTTTAAAACCGCCAAAATGTTCTGTAATACCGTTCCTAAAGTATGAGTACAGTTTTTTCTGTACATTTTTTTTTTGTAGTTTTTTTAGAACAACAGTAACTCCAGCAGGAAAAATATTCAAATATGCCGTTTTAAATAGTTAAGAAATCCGTGTTTTTGACACTAATGAAGACTGCAAAAGTCAATGATTTATTTGAATTATTCAGCCTGACATGTTTACTGCGCAGTAGGTAGTGCTGTCGCCTCGCAGCAAGAAGGTTGCTGGGTCGAGCCTCAGCTCAGTTGGCTTTTCTGTGTGGAGTTTGCATGCTCTACCTGCGTTCGCGTGGGTTTCCTCCGGGTGCTCCGGTTTCCCCCACAGTCCAAAGACATGCGGTACAAGTGAATTAGGTAGGCCAAGTTGTCTGTAGTGTATGAGAGTGTGTGTGAATGTGTGTGGGTGTTTCCCAGAGATGGGTTGCAGCTGGAAGGGCATCCGCTGCGTAAAAAATTGCTGGATAAGTTGGTGGTTCATTCCGCTCTGGCGACCCCAGATTAATAAAGGGACTAAGCCGACAAGAAAATGAATGAATGAATGAATGTTTACTGCTCCAAACTATTATAAATCTTTCAAAAATAATAAATTATATCGTTTACAAAGGCGAAAAAAGTTGTAGTTTTTTACCCCGACATTTAAAAAGAATATATTTACTAGAGTAGTGAGCACAATACCGTCATATTTTTATCCAAGGTTATCATACCCTTAGAATCTTAAACTGGCCTATGCCTAGTTGGCGGTTCATTCCGCTGTGGCGACTCCTGAAGAATAAAGGGACAAAGCTGAAGGAAAATGAATGAATGAATGAATAAAATATAAATAATCGAGAATTACAAAAGCAAAGCACCATTTTTTGTACAGTTTACAGCAGGGGTCACCAATCTCAGTCCTAGAGGGCCGGTGTCCTGCAGGGTTTAGCTCCAACTTGCCTCAACACACCTGCCTGGATGTTTCAGGTATACCTAGTAAGACCTTGATTAGCTTGTTCAGGTGTTTTTGATTAGGGTTGGAGGTAAAATCTGCAGGACAGCGGCCCTCCAGGAACAAGTTTGGTGACCCCTGGTTTACAGCATTTGTTTATTTTTATTTATTGTATTTCATAACGTCGCATTAAATTTTTTTTTATTGTATTTATTTAAGCAAGAAGGTCGCTGGTTCGAGGCTTGGCTGGGTCAGTTTGCATTTCTGTGTGGAGTTTGCATGTTCTCCCTGCATTCGCGTGGGTTTCCCTGAGTGCTCCGGTTTCCACCACAGTACAAAGACGTGGTACAGGTGAATTGGGTAGGCTAAATTGTCTATAGTGTATGAGTGTGAATGAGTGTGTGTGTGGGTGTTTCCCAGAGATGGGTTGCAGCTGGAAGGGCATCCGCTGTGAAAACATATGCTGGATAAGTTGGCGGTTCATTCCGATGTGGCGACCCCAGATTAACAAAGGGACTAAGCCAAAAAGAAAATAAATGAATGATTAAAGCACCAAGGGAACAGAATGATATATACTGTATATATATATATAAAGGCAAACCATTCCACAGACAAGGGGCTGCACCAAAAAAAGCCCCTTCTCCTTTTGATTTTAATGGAGACTTGGGAACTGTAAGAGGCTAAATTATCATATGCATTTGTTTATATGACAAAACATGTCTTTTTGACTCAAGAAGGTCCATACTGACTACAAAGGCAGAAACTGATAAGATCAGGGCCTGTTGTGTGGACTTTAGGGGTTTTATAGTGTGGTCACATGTTGATTGGTCAGTTTGAATGTCTCAGCATTGGTGGTCACATGGTCAAGAAATATACAATATAGGTGGTAAACTCTGGCTCTGTCTCTTTTCCTGCTCTCTTTTCCTGGCCTGCTTCTCTCCTCCTCTGGAGTCTATCTTCTCTGACTCTACTGCAATCAGGCTTCTGGGCCTGCTCTCTTTGTCTCTCTCCCTCCCCCTGTGTCTCTCCATCTACCTCTGGTAACTTTAATTTTACATTTAAGCTGGGTACAATTAGTATCATATGTTTTATCATTTCATATTTGATCATTTTATACAGTATTTTGTTATTAATTCAGTTGTAACCATAGAGAATTATTGTCATTAAATCAGCTTATTTTCAAGCATTTGTGAATTACTTTTGATTTAACATTAACATTTAATTGTTCCATATAGCAATACAATACAATCACATAATATCAGCGCTCTCCCACATTTATAGCTATTAACACTGCCCTTATTTATGTTTTTGGTATGAGATTGCAGGAGAATGGTTTGACTAGAAATGTACAGTTTTTTACCATCATACTGATCACTTTTTAGTCGCTCGGCAGAACTACAGTTCGAACCGCTGGGGATTAAAACCCTTCTTACAGAACTAACCGAAACTGCTGTGCTGACCGCAGAGGCCGTATTCTAGCCAAACTAACAGAAATGAGACTAGTTCTAGAAAAACAAAAACATTACAGGAATTACGGTGAAAATGTCCTTGCTCTGTTAAACATCATTTGGGGAATATTTGCTGAAATACTGGTGAATAATTTTCCTTCACCTCTGTAATGCTCTGATATCTCACCTTAAAGGCCACGTGGTTTTTAGTGACGTTGTTGAGGACGATCAAACACTTCTTCTCTGATTCTGATGCACCGAAACTGAGCTCTTCAGCCGGACTGAAAGAAAACACACACACACACACACACGATGATGATCAAGATCTGATCCACAGCCTGCACTAACGCATTACAGCATCAAGTGTTTCCAGAAATATCTCACACAACAGCCTGCATTCATTAGCAAACATGCTGGAACACAACAACCTGCCGAGCCCAACGGATTTACATCAAATCCTCCAGCGGTGGGACTTTAAACATGCATGTGTGTGAATCTCAACAGTGAATGTGTGTGAATCTGTGTGTATGAATCAGATAAATCTTCATGCATCTCCATGTTGATGCTTCTGATGTGAAACGGTCTATTTTTATACAGTCAGACGAGCAACAAGGATTTATATTCTTATGTCTGAAGTACAATGCAGTAGAAATGCAGTCGACATAATCAACACAGGTTTTGACTTTGTTTGACATGAGAACATGCAGGGACATTTTTACAATAAGGTTTCATTTGTTGCATTAGTTATTGCATGAACCAATGCAGTTACTCTGTGATCGCCCTTAGCTGATGATTGATTGTGGAGCCTGTTTGGCATGCTGTCTTGGGACAGAGCCCTGAACTCGTGAGATCCTCGAGCACGGGGCTCCCCCCTGTTGCAGGGCGAGAGGGGAGTCCGAGTTCAGGTAGGTCTCGAGAACTCCCCTGCTTGATAATGCTGGAAGTAGATTAATGCTATGAAGTGTCTGTGCTGTCAATTTAGATTTGTCGATTTTCTTATGTTACATGTTTTTGGTCTATGGGAGGAAACCGGAGAGCCTGTGAAAACCCACGCAAACACGAGGAGAACATGCAAACTCCACACAGAAACTCTGACCTAGCCAGGTAGAGTCCGAGCTGGTGACATTCTTGCTGTGCAGCCGTGGTGCTAACCACTAGGCCTCCGTGCTGCCCTGACAAGGAAATGGGAGGAGTAGGGGTGGAAGGGGGGATTCTTCAAGACGAAGATGGCTGAAGTAAGATACTCTGGTTATTTATAGTGGTTAAGGAGTCGTCTGATTGGTAAATCAGTGTTAGCTAATGTGGACCAGCTGCTATCAATCATAAGCGCGTGCTCCTCTCGATATTAGTTTATAAATAAACTTCACAAGTAAATAAATGTCATCATTTTAGAGCTTTTGGTGTTACCGTATATATTTAAAACAATATTTTCATTGGCTGAGCACCCCGCTGAGATTGATGCAGTGGCGGATTCAGGCATGGGCAATATGGGCGATCACCCAGGGTGGCATCTTGCTATAGATGTTCTGCCACAAGATGGTGACAGAGACCGCATAGTATAAGTCCTTAGGTGAGGAAAAAGTCAGCGTAAATGTCAAACTACAGCTGATCAAATCATTATAAATCAGGTAAGTGACTTTCTAAGTCGATCTCTCTCTTTTGTATGATGTAGTGCTGTATTTATACCATAGTAATCTGCTAGTGTGTGCTTTGCTTTGGCTTTTTCAGGGTTAATTATTGTGATCTCCCGATTGTAACAGAGAAATACTGGGAAATCTCTGTAGACTGATGACAATTCATGTTGTTCAGCCTTATAATCTTAATATGAGAGCAAAATCAGCTGTTTTGTCATCACTTTAGACATTACGCTAAAGCAGTGGTCCTCGAACGTTTTTCATCAAGTACCACCACAGAAACAAATCGTCTCTCCAAGTACCACCATCATGAGCAGTATTGAAATACAGTAGCGTAGTAAGCCCAGTAAAGCAGCTACAGCTCTGTACAGTTCAGAAATGTGGCAGATTAATTGAGATGGGTCTGGCTGCAGACCTGGTGCAGTGCAATCTGAGCTGCATCCAATGCTTTTTAATGCACTCACCTAACCCTACCCGTCACAGTGACATCACTCACTCCATTTGAGTGCATTGTGTCTGACATTGCATCGCTGAGTAATGCGGTCTCAGCTTGCATCATAAAGGCTGCATCCAGATACTATTAGATTAATTCCTATTATAAGAATATTTATTATCGTCAGCCACTTCAAACATAAATAGTCTGAATGTTAACACTGTACTGTGCTTATATGTAAAAAAAGACTAACTAAAAATGTCAACATTTAAATTAAAATAGGCTTAAGGTAAAGAGAAAACTCTTGTACTGAAATGTAAAGTATTAACTTAGTAGCCAATTTATCAACACCTGAAAATGTTGCCTGGACCTCGGAAATATAGGCTAAATGTCATATAATAGATATTATTATATGTCATATTCATATATAAATCATTTTTGACCAATTTTGAAATATATGTAGCCAGGGCCGGAGTGGGACTCCTTTTCAGCCCTGGAGTTTCAAGCCAGACCGGCCCATCTCAGTTCACGACTGACTATATTAAAATAAGGTCATTTAAATTCCAGTTTCTAATGACACTACCTCGTCTTTTTTTCAAGAAAACAGCTGCTGTAGAACTTTACATGTTCAACAGCCCTCACAGTATTATATGTCTTAACAATAAAAATGAAAAAAAAAAAAATAATGATGTTTAGGTGAGATTGGAACACGGCGGCGTCTTAAAGCAAAGTGCTGACCACTAGACCACAATGTTGTGGTGGTTGTGGTGGGAGAAAAAATTTCAGATTTCTGATCATTCATTCACTTATTTTTCTTTGGCTTAGTCTCTATTTCATTGGTTGCCACTGCAGAATGAACCACCAATTATTTCAGCATGTATTTTATGCAGAGGATAAACCTTCCAGCTATAACCCAGTACTAGGAAACACCCATACACACTCATACACTACAGCCAATTAATTCATCACACAGATTTCTGATCAGGTTACATTAGATTTATGAATGTAGTGAATCATCTGATTTTCATTGAGCAGGTGTATTATTCATTAATATTAATTATTTGAATTCTTTTATTCACTAAGGTGCCGCTGTTTGGCGTCGAATGATGATATTTACTTCATTGTTACCCTGCAGGCTGTATTTTGCTCACGGGGCTGCGAGAAAATAAATAAAAAGAGCGGCGCTGCGGCAAAATAATAACTAAAAAGAGTGAAGCTCTGGTCAAATACATAAATAAATGAAAAAAGTGCGACTGCTGAGAGTGCAAGCAGCTAGGGACACCGGCCCTCGCGGCCAAAAAACAGACCGGCCCACCAGGAATTCTCCCGGTCCTCCCGATTAGCCAATCCGGGCCTGTATGTAGCATGTACATATGACATATTTGATTCCTCCGCGTACCACTAGAAGGAAGCCTGCATACTAATAGTGCTACACGTACCACAGTTTGAGAACCACTGCGCTAGAGAATCATTTGCTATAGGGGTAGCACAGGGGATAGTTAAAAAAAACAAAAAAAAACAACCCCAGTAAAAGCTTTGAGATCCGATTTGCTTTATGCAAGTGTATTAATAAAGATGTTAGGGCCCATTCACGCTTGGTGTCTTTTGCACGGTTCTAGTTTTGTTTTGTTTTTGGCTGGGGGGGAAAGTGGTCGGCCGGGGTGCTATTTAGGCTGTACTCACACTAGGTACAGTTGCCTCGAACCGGGCCAAAGCACGCTTGTCCCCCTCCCGTCTCCCCCGACGGCCTGTACTCACACCACAAATGGGCCTGGGCACGCTTACGTCATCACTGCTGCACTGTTCAGTGAGAAGCGCTCTCTTACTCAGCAGCACAGTGGAGATTTCTCTAGTTATATCGTGTCAGTGGTTTGTTATGCAGTGACATGCAGTCACATATTTCACCAAACAGTCCTTAGGGATGCGGAGACACGCAGACAGATATTTTGCCGAACAGATCCGCCACTTTTGGCGCTCATAAACAATCATAAAGCCCTCGTGCTGCAGGAATGAGGAGGTCTGCTGAAGGTCCAGCTGTGGTTCAGTGAGGGGGTTTGTGTATTTAATAAGCTACGGCAGTTTGCGTTCACTGAACAGTAAGAATGATTAATAAATCCATATGAAACAGCCCCTTAAAGTCACGTCTCGCTTTCAGTTTCGGGCTTTGGCGCGTTTTGCACTCACACTACAAGCGTCCCGCTAAAGCCCAAGTGAACCGCGCTCAGGCCCACCTCTTCCAATCGGGCCAGGGCCAGCCAAGTAAACCGTGCTTGAGCCCGATTCAGCGCACTCACACTTCTCAAACGATCCGGGAAACGGGCCTGGGCACGGTACGGATGGCATAGTGTGAGTAGGCCCTGAAACTAGAACCACCACTGGATTGATGTGCATACTTTTAATACATTAACCTAACATTTGACTCACAATATACTATTATAGTTCTTATTGATATTAGAACCGACTAGTTGACTGGTGGAATTTAATGATTTGTTATGATGCTTTTTGATAGTCGCGCTGCACTACATGGCAGTTTTACACACACAGGTGTTTCCCTGAATGAGTTTGCCGTCTGATTATTTAAAGTCATTTTTAAAATGTGGGGTGACACGGTGGGTCAGTGGTTGGCACTGTGGCCTCACAGTAAGAAGGTCACTGGTTTGAGTCCCGGCTGGGTCAGTTGGCATTTCTGTATAGAGTTGTTCTCCCCGTGTTGGTGTGGGTTTCCTCCGGGTGCTCCGATTTCTCCCACAGTCCAAACACATGCGCTATAGGGGAACTGATGAATTAATTGGCTGTAGTGTATGAGTGGGTGTGTGTGTATGGGTGTTTTTCAGTACTGGGTTGCAGCTGGAAGGTTTATGCGCTGCATAAAACATATGCCGGAATAATTGGTGGTTCATTCTGCAGTGGCGACCTCTGAAATCTAAGCCAAAGAAAAATGAGTGAATGAATGAATATTAATATGATGAGCAGTGTAAGATTTTTATATATATTGGTAAATGTTGAATTTGTTTTCTTCTGTTCATTGTTGAAAGTGTACTATAAAAACTCTGAGTAAAATGTTTCTCATATTTCATTTACTTTGCACCGATGCAGTATCTAAAATAAATATACCCTTTTAATATGTGACAAACGACACATGCAAACCTGACACACACACAAATGAATCATTGATTCGTTGAGTATGAGCCGACTCATGAATGAATCATCTGACCTGTTCAGTGTATGTCAGCGTGCACATGCATTTCTCTTTTCAATATTTATATGACAAGTAGGATGATTCAAGAGAAACCACACAAAAAACCCGCTGAAACCCCTCCATTAAAATCCAGTTATTTCAGTCATGGATCCCAGTGGATTCCTGGCAAATGCATCCATTAGAAACATCAAAGCTGAGGCAGATATTTTTATTATACACAGAAATATCTCAATCCAGCCTCAACACGAAGAAGCACCTGCACTGCTGATCAACATTACCATTACAATATTAATATTAATGAATTACAGCGCAGCCATCAGCAACTGTTTTGAAGATTTCACGAATTAAAGATGCTAAATGATCTGGTCACACTTTACAATAAGGTTCCATTGGTTAATGTATTAACTAACATGAACTAAACTTGTACAGCATCATAGTTCAACATTTACTAATGCATTATTAAAATCCAAATTCAAGCTGTTTAACATTAGTCAACTAACAGTGAATGACTTCATTTTCATCAACTAATGTGAACAAATATGATAAATGCTGAAACGTAGACTAATGCTCTGTACAGATTACCTTTTAACGCCAATCTCTGAATAAATACTTTTGGGTCATAGACAAGCTATATATATATATATATACACACACACACACACACACACACACACACACACACACACACACACACACACACAGGCCACTTTATTAGGTACACCTGTCCAACTGCTCGTTTATGCAAATTTCTAATCAGCAGCAACTCAGTGCATTTAGGCATGTAGACATGGTCAAGACGATCTGCTGCAGTTCAAAGTGAGCATCAGAATGGGGAAGAAAGGGGATTTAAGAGAATTTGAGCGTGGCATGGTTGTTGGTGACAGACGGGCTGCTCTGAGTATTTCAGAAACTGCTGATCTACTGGGATTTTCACGCACAACCATCTCTAGGCTTTACAGAGAATGCTCAGACAAAGAGGAAATATCCAGTGAGCGGCAGTTCTGTGGGCGCAAATGCCTTGTTGATGAGGCCAGTGGTCAGAGGAGAATGGCCAGACTGGTTCCAGCTGATAGAAAGGCAACAGTAACTCAAATAAGCACTCGTTACAACCGAGCTCTGCAGAAGAGCATCTCTGAACACACAACACGTCCAACCTTGAGGCGGATGGGCTACAGCAGCAGAAGAGCACACCGGGTGCCGCTCCTGTCAGCTAAGAACAGGAAACTGAGGCTACAATTCACACAGGCTCACCAAAACTGGACAATAGAAGATTGGAGAAACGTTGCTGCTCTGATGAGTCTCCATTTCTGCTGACACATTCAGATGCTCGGCTCACAATTTGGCCTCAACAACATGAAAGCATGGATCATCCTGCCTTGTATCAGCGGTTCAGGCTGGTGGTGGGGGTGTAATGGTGTGGGGGAGATTTTCTTTGGGTCCATTAGTACCAATTGAGCATCAACGCCACAGCCTACCTGAGTATTGCTGCTGACCATGTCCATCCCTTTATGAGCACAGTGTCTCCATCTTCTGATGGCTACTTCCAGCAGGATAACGCAGCATGTCATAAAGCTCAATCATCTCAGACTGGTGAACATGACGATGAGTTCACTGTACTCAAATGGCCTCCACAGTCACCAGAGCTCAATCCAATAGAGCAGCTTTGGGATGTGGTGGAACGGGAGACTGGCATCATGGATGTGCAGCCGACAAATCTGCAGCAGCTGTGTGATGCTATCATGTCAATATGGAGCAAAATCTCTGAGGAATATTTCCAGTAGCTTGCTGAATCTACACCACGAAGGATTAAGGCAATTCTGAAGGCAAAAGGAAGTCTAACCAGGTACTAGTAAGGTGTACCTAATAAAGTGGCCGGTGAGTCTATCAAAATGAAAAGGCAAAAGAATGAATGTCAAAATGACACCACACCTAATTCTGAGCTGTACTTCAACATATCTATTAAGTGATCATGCTAAATGTGAGTTTGTTTGAAATGACGACAACGCTGTCAGTGTGTCTCAACCATGATCCTGGAGGACCACCATTTTCCATGTCTCCTTAAACGCACCTAATTCAGATCATCAGCTCATTAGTGGAGACTGAAAGACCTGTAAACATGAGAAACATGCAGTGCTGGTGCTCCTCCAGGAACGTGGTTGAGAAACACTGCTTTGTCATCGACTGTGTAAAATCTAGCAGTTTAAAGGCAGTAAACATATAAAGATTTAGAAGAAAATTGAGTATTTTGGGGTCAAACTGTGATGCTCAATATATAATCTTTTAATATGTCATCAGTGATTCTTGATCTTAATACTGACAGTAAGTACATGCCCTGTTTCATATTTAATGCATAATTACCGTATGGCAATCGAAATGTAAACTAGCACAGCTCTTGCACTAGTGTTTACCTTTGTCTTTGAACTACCAATTCAGTTTTTAAAAAATATACGCAAGGAATAATTGACGACAGTATAATGTAATACTGTAGTATAATGACAAAAACAGGTAGCAGGAATATAGTGCACTGTCACTTTAAGAGCTGCATGGATCCAATATACAAGTATTCATTGATATACATTGTTCATTTATAACACAACAAAGGTTTATGTGAATATCCACACACTTTTATGCATGTTTATTGCATATTTAAAGGGGGCCTAATATGCAGGAATCACTTTTATGCAGGGTGTAAACCCAGTTGTGTCAGCAGTGTGTGAATATCTCCAGCCTCTAATGGTCAACATGAATTAACTGTGTTTGTTAATCAGACTAGATGAATGAAACACTTTGATTGACATTCTCTCTTTGTACGTGTCATCAGAGGGGGAAAGCCCCGCCCACTAGTGCCCATCTCTCCCTCATTAGCATAAACAGCAGCCCTGAGTGAGAAGCAGCCGTCTGTCCATTAGCCATTAGAGTGTTTGAGCTGCTGAAGATGATGTCAGCATAGACTCAGAGGATTATAGATGTGGAGTTTTAGATGAACGGCGACATAGACTGACAGAAGCGTGAACACACACTCACACTGACAACATGCAGATTAGTTGCATAGCCCTAATATTCACCTGATGTGCATTAATGTGGCCTTGAAAGTGGTGGTAGGTTTTCTGGCTCCCTTCAACCGTACAGATTCTCTGTCAAGCTCTTCCGACCTCTGACCGTCTTCGATAAAATTCACCTGCAAAGAAAACACAACAACGGACATGATTTTACAGTGAGATCAATATCATGAACAAACTCAAATACCGACAAACTGATGCCAGTTTACAATAAATGTTGCATGAACATTGCATAAACGTTGCATAAATGTTTATGTGAAAATGGGAAGTTTTGATAACATCTATGGTAAATTAATTCCACTGTAATTACAGTTTATTAGTCATTGATGTGTTGTTGTTGATCTTAATTTATTTATTTCACATCAGCATTCGTGGAATGAAATTAATTGCAACTCTAGTAGGGGTTATTAAATAAAGTTAAACTAAAATATTAAATTATTATTATTTATCGCAAACCAGTTTGAGTTTCTTTATCTGCTGAACGTAAAAGAAGATATTTTGAAGAATGTTGGAAAGTGGTAACCACTGACTTGTATAGTATTTGTTTTTCCTACATTGGTTATCATTTTTCAACATTCTTCAAAATATCTGCTTCTGTATTCAAAACAAAAAACAAACTCTCGAAAGTTTAATATTGGGGTGAACTTTACCATTTTAAGAGAATAACACCAAATTATTTTGACGAATGTTGGAAACCGGTAACCACTGAACTCCATATTTTTTTCTACAATGGATGTCAATGGTTACCATTTTCCAACATTTTTTAAAGATATCTACATTTGTATTCAAAACAAAGTGAGTAAATGATCTTTTTTGAGTTCCCTTTACAGATAACAAAACCAAATTATTTAATGTTGAAAACCACTGACTCCCATAGTATTTGTTTATGCTACAATGGATGTCAACGGCTACCATTTCCCAAACATTCTTCAAAATATCTACACTTGCATTAAAAAAACACATTTACCATGGTTTCAAGTTAGTAAATAAAAAATCTGGGGGTAATCTATGCCTTTAAAGATAAAAAAAAAAAAACCTAACTATTTTGAAGATTGTTTGATGCAATTGACTACCATAGTATTTGTTTTTCCTAAAATGGATGTCAATGGCTAACATTGTCCAACTTTCTTCAAATTATTTAGTTTTATATTCAAAACAAAAAGTGAGATTTTTTTTTTGCATGAACTACCCCTTTAAAAGATAATAAAACCAAATTTCTTTGAAGAATGTTGGACACCAGTAACTCCCATAGCATTTGTTTTTCCTACAATGGATGTCAATGGCTACCATTTTCCAACATTCTTCGAAATGTCTACATTTGTATTAAGACACACACATTGACAAAAATTTGGAGTAAATAAAAAAAAATAATAAATAAGGCCAAACTATTACCTTAAAAGATAATAAAACGTAATTATTTTGAATTTGAACCTAATTATTATAAATTGTTGAATACAAATTACTTTCATTGGTATTTGTTTTTCTTACAATGGATGTCAATGGTTATCATTTACCAACATTCTTCAAAATATCTGCTTCTGTATTCAAAACAAAAAACAAACTCTCAAAAGTTTAATATTAGGGTGAACTTTACCATTTTAAGAGAATAACACCAAATTATTTTGAAGAATGTTGGAAACCGGTAACCACTGAACTCCATATTTTTTTCTACAATGGATGTCAATGGTTACCATTTTCCAACATTCTTTAAGATATCTACATTTGTATTCAAAACAAAGTGAGTAAATGATCTTTTTTGAGTGAACGGCCCCTTTACAGATAACAAAACCAAATTATTTTGATGAATGTTGGAAACTAATGACTTCAATAGTATTTGTTTATCCTACAATGCACGTCAATGGCTACCATTTTCCAACATTCTTCAAAATATCTATACTTGTATAAAAAAAAAACGCATTTACCATGGTTTGGAATGAGTAAATCAAACATTTGGGGGTGATCTATGCCTTTACACATAATAAAACCTTACTATTTTGAAGATTGTTTGATGCAATTTACCATAGTATTTGTTTTTCCTAAAATGGATGTCAATAGCTACCATTTTCCCAACATTCTTCAAAATATCTACAGTTGCATAAAAAAACAACACACATTTACCATGGTTTGGAGTGAGTAAATAAATAATTTGGGGGTGAACTATGCCTTTAAAGATAATAAAACCTAATTATTTTGAAGAATTTTGGAAACGGGTAACCATTAACTCCCATAGTATTTGTTTTTCCTACAATGGATGTTAAGGGCAACTATTTTCCAACATTCTTCAAAATATCAACACTTGTATAAAAAACAAAAGAAAAATCACAGAGGTTGGAGTGAGTAAATAAAAATGTATTCCCTCAATCCCTATAAAGAAAGTTGGAAAATGGTAACCATTGACTTTCATATAATTTGTTTTTCCTACAATGAATACCATTTTCCAACATTCTTTAAAGTGTCTACTTTTGTATTCAAAACAAAACGTGAGTAAATGAAATTGATTGGATGAACTGTACCTTTAAAGATAATACAACCAAATTATTTTGAATAATGTTGGAAACCGGTAACCATTGACTTCCATTGTATTAGTTTTTCCTACAGTAGATGTCAATGGCCACCACTTTCCAGCATTCTTCACAATACCTCCTTTTCTATTCAAAACAAAAAGTGAGTAAATATTTTTGGGGAGTTGAACTAATCATTTTAAGGTGATGAAGCTAAATTATTTTTAAGAATGTTGTAAACCGGTAACCATTGACTTCCATAGTATTTGTTTTCCCTACACCTAGATGTCAATAGCTACCATTTTCCAACATTCTTCAAAATATTTACATTTGTATTAAAAAAGCACACACATTTGCAAAGGTTTGGAGTGAGTTAATTAATTTTTTCCTGAACTATCCCTTTACATAAAATATAAAATTATTTTGAAAATGTTGGAAACCGTTGACTCCCATAGTATTTCTTTTTTCTACAATGAATGTCAATTGTAACCAACATTTTCCAACATTCTTCAAAATATCTACACTTTTATAAACAAAACAAAATCACAGAGGTTTGGAGTAGATATAAATTTAATTGCTTAATCCCTATAAAGGTGATAAAACCGTAATTATTTTGAAGAATGTTGAAAAATGGGAACCATTGACTTCCATAGTGATTTTTCTACAATAGACGTCAATGGTTACCAGTTGAACATTCTTAAAAATATCTTCTTTTGTTTTCAAAACAATGTCATTTATTTTTTGCATGAACTATCCTTTTAAAAGAGAATTAAACCAAATTGTTTTGAAGAATGTTGGACACAATTGACTACCCTTTTATTAGTTTTTCCTACAATGGATGTAAATGGTTACCATTTCCCAACATTCTTCAAAATATATATACTCGTATTCAAAACAAAAAGTGAGTAAATACATTTTAAACTGTTCCTTTAAAGATAATAAAACAAATAATTGTAAAGAATGTTGGAAACCAGTAACCATTCCAATAATGTTGGAAACTTGTAGCTATTGACTTCCATTGTAGGACAAAACAAATACTGTGGATGTCAATGGTTACCATTTTCCAACATTCTTCAAAATACCTACTTTTGTAATTAAAAGAAAAAAAGTGAGTATATACATATATATATTTGGATTAACTGTACCTTTAAAGAAAATAAATCGAGGTTATTTTGAAAAATGTTGGAAAACGGTAACCATTGACTACCATAGTATTTCTTTGTCCCACAATGGTTGTCAAAGGTAACCATTTTCTAACATTCTTCAAAATATCTACTTTTGTCTACTATCTATTTTTGTTTTCAAATGAATTATCCCTTTAAAACATAATAAAACCAAATTATTATATTATTATTTGTTTTTCCTAGAATAAATGTCCTATGTTACCATCTGAACATTCTTCAAAATATCTACACTTGCATTGAAAACAAAAAGTTAATTCATTTTTGGTGAAATGTTTCTTTAAAATAATAAAACCAAATTTTCGACTTCCAAAAAAATACTGTGGATGTCAATGGTAACATTCTCCAAAATATCTATGCTTGATTTAGCATGAACTATCCTTTTAAAACATAATAAAATCAAATTATTTAGAAGAATGCTGGATACAATTGACTTTCATAGTATTTGTTTTCCTAGAATAAATGTCAATGGTCACCATTTGAACATTCTTCAAAATATCTACACTTGCATTCAAAACAAAAAGTAAATTAATGTTTTGTGGGATGAACTGTTCCTTTAAAAAATAATAAAACCTAATTTTTGTGAAGAATGTTAGAAACTGGTAACCATCAAATTCCACTGTAGGACAAAACAAATACTGTGGATGTCAATGGTTACCATTTTCCAACATTCTTCAAAATACTTACTTCTTTCATTTAAAAGAAAAAGGGAATAAATAAATTTTTAGATTAACTGTACCTT
The DNA here is from genome assembly GCF_052040795.2 of Danio rerio. Lineage (NCBI taxonomy): Eukaryota > Metazoa > Chordata > Actinopteri > Cypriniformes > Danionidae > Danio > Danio rerio. The sequence goes on along the minus strand of NC_141029.1, from coordinate 57,465,776 downwards.
TAAAGATAATAAATCTAAATAATTTTGAAAAATGTTGGAAACCAGTAACCATTGACTATCATAGTATTTTTTACCCCACAATGGATGTCAATGGTTTCCATTTTACAACATTCTTCAAAATATCTACTTTTGTTTACTATTTATATTTGTTTTTGCACAAACTATCCTTTTAAACCAAATTATTCAGAAGAAAGTTGGATTAAATTTACTTTCATAGTATTGTTTTTCCTACAATGGATGTCAATGTTTACAATTTTCCAACATTCTTCAAAAATATCTACACATGCATTCAAAACAAAAAGTGAGTAAAATTTTGGGGTTTTTTTGGGGGTGGGGGGTGGGGGGTGAACCGTCTCTTTAAAGATAATAAAACCAAATTATTGTGAAGAATGTTGGAAACTGGTAACCATTAACTTCCACTGTAGAAAAAACAAATACTGTGGATGTCAGTGGATACCAGTTTCCAACATTCTTCAAAATACCTACTTTTGTTTACTATCTACATTTGTTTTTGCACGAACTATCCTTTTAAAAGATAATAAAACCAAATTATTCCGAAGAATGTTGGACACAATTGACTTTCATAGTATTTGTTTTTTCTATGGATGTCGATGTGCCATTTTCCAACATTCTTCAAAATATCTACTTTAGTATTCAAACATCAAACTCACAAAGGTTTAGAGTAAGCCAATTTCTGTGAACTACCCCTTTAAATATAATAACCTATGCTTTCATAATGCTCTCATTAACACAACATGCCAAAAACCAAATAAAGGGAATTGAAAACCAGCGCAAATGTGAGAACACAAGTCCTCAAAAGCCAAACAGACAATGAAATCATCCGACTGGGATTTCATGCACCATTTTTAACCAATAAAGGATCTTTCCTCTATTTCTATTTCCGGCCAAACACATGAGAAAGCCGAGAGCAATCCTGCTGAACACACACTTTCTTTGTGCTCTTGCTGCAGAAGTGGGAGAAGCAAAGTTGAAGTAAAACTGACGCGTAACGTTAGCATGACTGAATGCGTGTGAGAGGTCAAGGTCAAAGGTCATCACAGGATTTGACACAACAGAAGCGCATTATAATGATAATGAATATGCATGAGTCCATTCAAGACGCAGATTTGTGAAATATTCTGGACTTTATTCAGTGCTTGATTGAGAAATGAACAGCTGAAAAATCACAGTCCTGCTTTGGATTACATGAAATGTTCTTCAGATATGATTACACTGTATCAAATGTCAGTAAATAAAATCAATCAATCAATCAATCAATCAATCAATCAATCAATCAATCAATCAATCAGTAGTGTATTAGTTGATGCTACACATTACAGGTAATACTACATAAAAAGGTCCCATTGATATGAATGCATTAAACACTATCATCCGTTTTCAACATGACTTGTAGAAATGAAGTTTGTATGTCATAAATCTGTCACAGGAATCGTTTCATGACATTTAATTTCACACAAAATCTTTATACTTTGCTGAATATCCTACTACACTGCAAGTACAATATCAGTAAATTAGTATTTTTACAAATGTTGTGTGTTTTTGGGGTTATTTCTGGTTGTGAATTGCATTATGGGATGTTGATCTCTTAATTAGTGATCAGAAAGCTTCAAAATATCTACTTGTGTGTTTAACAGAAAAAAGAAATGCATATAAAACTGCCCAAGGGAAGATTTTTTGACACCGATTGACCTCCATAGTAGGAAAAAACATGATATGGAAGTCAATTGGTGTCAGAAATCTTCAAAAATATCTACTTTTGTGTTCAACAGAAGAAATGCATATAAAACTGCCTATGAGGAAAGATATTTTGACACTGATAAACCTCTATAATTGGAAAAAAAATACTATGGACATCAATTGGTGTCATAGATTTTCAAATTGTGTAGTTTTGGGTTCAACAGAAGAAAGAAACATCACAACTGCAGAGGGGAAGATACTTTGACACCAACTGAGTTCCATATTAGGAAAAAAATAATATGGAAGTTAATTGGTGTCAGAAATCTTCAAAATATCTACTTTTGTGTTTAACAGAAAGATGAATCGCATAAAAACTGCCTAAGGGAAGATATTTTGACACCAATTGACCGCCAAAGTATTTTTTTCTATTATGGAAATCAATTGGTGCCAGCAATCTTTTAAATATCTACATTTGTGTTCAACAGAAAAAAAGAAACGCATTTAAAACTGCCTAAGGGAAGATATTTTGACACCAGTTGACTTGCAGAAAAGGAAACAAAATATAAGGGAAATCAATTAGTGTCAGAAATCTTTAAAATATCTACTTCAGTGTTCAACAAAAGAAATAAATGCATATAAAACTGCATAAGGGAAGATATTTTGAAACCAACTGACTTCCATAGTATTTTTTTCCCTATGGAAGCCAATTGGTGCCAGCAATCTACAAAATGTCTACTTCTGTTTTAAACTGAAGGGGGGGGGGGGGGGGACGCATTAAATTGCCTAAGGGAAGATATTTTGACAACAATTGACCTCCACAGTGTTTTTTCCAATTATGGAAGTCAGTTGGTGCCAGCAATCTTTAAAACACCTAATTTCGTGTTCAACAGAAGCCAATGCAGTTTTATATGCGTTATGTAAAGATATTTTGACACCAATTGACTTCCATAGTATTTTTCCTATTATGGAAGTCATTTGATGGAGCCAATCTTCAAAATATCTACCTTGGAGTTCAAAAGAAGAAAGAAATGCATATAAATCTGCCTAAGGGAAGATATTTAGACACAGTCGACTTTCATAGTATTTTTTTTCCTTTTATGGAAGTCAATTGGTGCCAGAAATCTTCAAAACATCTACTCTTGTGTTCAACAGGAAAAAAATGCATATAATACTGCATAATGGAAGGCATCTTGAGTTTGTAAATAATATAATATATGAGAAATATTAATATCTAGAGAAATAAGTCTGTAAAATAACTGAAAATGTGCTGCAGTTTATTACAAGGTTTTTGTAGTGTAATATACAACACCAACACAGACAATACAGCACTGCACACTATTATAAATGTTCATAAAAGTCACTTTTTCTGACTTTATCAAGGTTAAAAGTTGTTGGAAGAAAGATCAAGCTCCCATAATGCAATTCAAAAGCAGAAATAAATGGAGAAAACAATAAAAACTGCTGATTTACGGATATTTTTTACAGTGTAGAGACACATTTGACAACATAAAGATTATTTCAGTGCAAAATGAACATAATTTCACCCACATTTTAACAAAACATTAAAGCAGACACTCTCTATGTATTAAATGATGGCAACACTTCAGTTTAAGTAACAATTCACACCATTTACTACTGGCTATACTGATCATTTACCATTTGACTATTCAATTTCTGCACCTAAATACCGTTTAAACTCCACAAAAAACATAAACCACCATAACACTGGTATCTTATATTGTATTTATCAATGCAGGTCTTTTTGTTTAATATATTTGATGCACGACTCACAAATCTCACGTCAATCTTCATTAAGTTACTGAATTTGCTAATACTTTAAGTTCTCATTATTAACCAGTGTCTTATTACATGTCTACACTGCAAAAAATGCTTTTCTTACTTAGATTTTTTGTCTTGTTTCTAGTCCAAATATCTAAAAGTTCCTAAATCAAGAAGAATTTTCTAAACAAGCAAAACATATTGCCTTGTTTTGAGAAATATTATGCCAATATTAAGTCAGTTTTTCCCTAAAACAAGCAAAATAATCTGCCAATGGGGTAAGCAAAATAATCTTACGTCAAAAGAAAAAACAAGATTAATTTGCTTACCCCATTGGCAGATTATTTTGCTTGTTTTAGGGAAAAACTGACTTAATATTGGCATAATATTTCTCAAAACAAGGCAATATGTTTTGCTTGTCTAATAAATGCTTCTTGATATAAGAAATTTTAGATATTTAGACTAGAAACAAGACAAAAAATCTAAGCAAGAAAAGCATTTTTTGCAGTGTATTATTAAGATATTAGCACTTATAACATATGATCTTACTCTAATCCAATGCCTAAAGCCAACTACTACCTTAATGGCTACTAATTATGAACTAAGTAAAGGTTTACTGAGCTAAAAGTCTTGTTGATGGTTTGTAATAGTGTGAATTGTACAATTTAAAATAAAGTGTGACCTAAATTACTTGTTACATGTAAAGAACAGGTCATATGGGTTTGTAATATGGCTGTCTTTCAATATAAACAATCTGCAAAGTTGTGATTTTGTCTGAAATTAAAAGTCAGCTCTGAATTTCCTTAAACGAGTCATTATATTCTTGAATCTATAACCTGTTTCCAATCTACGTCAATACAAAGAAACTCATTTGCATAATCTCCGCCTTCCATAAAGTACAAACACTCTGGAATGGGGTGTTCCATTTTAAATAGACCAATTAAAACAGCTGACCAATCAGAGCAGAGTTGGCTTATTGAATGTGGGCGGGGCTTACAGACCTGAATTGATTCAAATGAATCATATGCAAAATGATTCTATTAAATGCAAATTTTAATACAATTTCAAGCATGTTAGGACACTTTAAACACCATATGAGCTGCTCTTTAAAATGCTGTGGATTCCAAAATGTGATGACATTAAAATTTAATTAATAATAACAAGTGGAACCTTAATGTAAAGTGTGCAAATTAATCGGTCATTAGTGATGTAATGATTGGTCTTCGGCAAACGGACAGGAAATGAATCACAGTATTAAATCACAGTAATTAAATAAGAGCATTATTATGTCATCTTTCAAAACAAAAGTCATCGTTTCAGTACAACAATGTCTTATTTCTAACTACAACAAGTGACAGTCAGAATTCAATTCCCAGATGAGATCTAAAATATGGAGTGCAGATATGGACAAATTGACTTCATTTAATGGAGTGTTTAAAGGGACAGTTCACCCAAAAATTATAATTCTGCCATCGTTTACTTGTTAGAAATCAAGTCTTATGTAGGACACAAATAAAGATTCTGACACCAATTGACTTCCATAGTATTTTTTTTCCTATTATGGAAGTTAAATAGTGCCAGAAACCTTCAAAATATCTACTTTTGCATTTAAAAGAAGAAATGCACATAAAACTGCATAAGGCAAGGTATTTTGACACCAATTGACTTCCATAGTATTTTCTTCCCTATTATGGAAGTCAGTTGGTGCCAGCAATCTTCAAATGATCTACTTTTGTGTTCAACTGAAGAAAAAACGCATTTAAAACTGCGTGAGGGGGGATATTTTGACACCAATTAACTTCCATAGTGTTTTCCCCCCAATTATCCAAGTCAATTAGTGCCAGAAATCTTCAAAATATCTACTTTTGCATTTAAAAAACGAAATAAATGCATATAAAACTGCATGAGGGAGAATACTTTGACACCAATTGACTTCCATAGTCATTTTGTTCCCTATTATGGAAGTCAATTAGTGCCAGATATATTTAAAATATCTACTTTTGCGGTCAAAAGAAGAAACGCATTAAACTACATAAGGGAGAGTACATGATGGGTGAACTACCCCTTCAAGTGATTAAATAATGGTTTATAAAACTCACAAGATGCCTAAACATCTGGTCAAAATGTTATAATAGTAATAGGATGATAATAAAAAAGCAGTGAGATAACTGTGGTTTACAGTAGATCCTGTAAGATCTCAGAGCTCCTACACACTAGAAGGAAATAATAGAATTATTAGAGAATAAGGCACATCCGTAAGTGTAACACCCCATTCACACGGGGCTTCAGTGTCAACGCTTGACTGAAGGCGTGTCTGAAGTTGGAACTGACGCGATCATCATATCAGCGTCAGCCAATGAAATTCAGTCAGCAATAGGCCACAGGTTTATTTGCATACAGCGATCTGATTGGCTGACGCTTCCGTCCAACTTTTGCAGCATGCAACGCCACTGAAGCAGCACCGACGGATCCACAATGCAGTTCGGCAACGCCTGACGTCACCCATTCAAAGTGAATGGGAATCGTTGACGCTCCGTGTAAATGGGGCGTAACACTGTGCTTTATTTTCCAATAATTCAACAGCCTGTTGTCAAATGCACCTTAGATATTGATCTGAACTGAATCAACACTGAAATAAATAATGCAAACTCTGCCCTGTACCTGATTCAACATTAAACTGATCTGATAATGACACTATTGTGTTTTAGAGGATACGAATTCATGTCATTTAGCATCATTAGCTATGGTTCTATATGCATTTTGGAATATTGGATAAAACAAAATGCTTAAATGGAAAATTTTGGGATTGCGCATAAAAGACGGCCATTAGTTTATGTATTTACTAATGTAAACTGATAAAGATAGATACCTGTACAGCAATTATAAATCACAGCTCATAGTATATAGCTCATATATAAATATAAAATCCTAAATCATGCTCGTTAACATTAATGCACTGCGAGTTAACATGAACTAACAATGAATGATTTTAATCACATTAATGTTGGTAAAGATTATTGTAATGTTTTATTGTTTGTAAATGCATTAACCAACCAAAAGTAATACCATCTTATTGTAAAGTGTTACCTAAAAGACTAATGATTGATTTAAAAAGAAAATATGATAAAGAATCATTACATCTGTCCATATTTTAATGCACAGAACTTTAATCCACACAAAAAAAAAATGAATGTATTATACATTTCCTGTGGTAAATGGAAAACAAAAATGTGGTAAGCTTTGACTTCCACAGTTTCAATCCAACAATATTTCTGTGCATTGTGCAATATTGCATAACAAATACACAGAGATGTGCATGAATATTAAAAATGCACTTAAATTCAGGAGCACAACTGAGCAGGATAAAATTGATCTCATTTATTAGAGAATAAAAAGACCACCATGACTTCTCCTACATTCTTCTGTCTGGTATTTGCGGCCAGATTATCAGGAAGTGACTACTTTGTTTCTGAATAATTGGAAACGCTGCTTTATTCGCAAATATTTTATGCAATATTCCAGTTTTAAATCTAATTTGCATCTTTGAATGACAACATATCTAATGGTTGACTTGTTTTTTCCCTTATTATATCCACAAAAGCTGCTTTAGAACAATCAGTATTGCATAAAATGCATTAGAACAAAACAGGACTTGACTAAGAACTACTAGTTAATTAGTAATTATTAAAGCTATGGTAATTAATAACCTTAACTTTTCTGATTTTGATTGAAATGCAATAAGGTGCACCTTTTGTAAAGCTGCTTTGAAACAATAATTGTGAAAAGCACTATACAAATAAACCTGAATTGATTTTTCAGTAATGCTTTAGAGAAATGCTATATTAATCCAGTGTGTAGGAGCTCTTTACACAATAGCAACTCAAAGAAAATAAGATAAAAGTGCTAAAATCAGTTCTTCATTCAGCCTGAATGATCAAATAAACCCCGTAACCAGACGGTAGTTTGTTCAAACACGACTCAAGCGATGTGAAATGCCACTTAAATGCATTAAAAGGAGCGTGAAATTGTGGCTGGTGTTGAAACGGAGCGGACACAGGTGATGGTTCTGGAAACTGCAGGCACTTGAGGTGGAGAAACAGCTACAATGTCTTAGCAGTCCTTGTTTTAAGACAAACAAAGAAGGACATCAGACAAAATAGCCAAAAATAAATAAATCAATCAAGCACAACGGTGAGCTTCTGCCATGCAATTTTTGCTTGTTGCCATTGGGATTAAAGTGTTTCAAGCTGATGATCAAATTAAGCAAATGAATCACTTTGATTGGAAGCCAAAAATAAATTAATTAATAAAAATACATAGATTAAGCACTCTTTCACTCAAGTGACTTTTTACTGCTGGTTAAGGCTACTTATTGTAAATGAGCTGAATCAACACAATTCTTGAGTATTTTGTGGGGACAACTTAATTGTATTTACAAAATTAAGTGGATTGGACAAATTAAGTTAACTTAAAGGTACAGTAGGTGATCTACCTAAATACTAACGTCAGCATACTAGCACTAAAAACGCACGTCCCTCCCTTCAGTCCAAAGCCACACCTTCTTAAGTCATGAACATGCACCAAATAGATGAACATAGACAATCTAATATAACACCAAATCATGACATTCACCAGTTAGACAACTTTATAATTTGTTATAATTCCAAACATGCAGGGCTCTCCGATGTAAGTGCGACGTTTAAAGCTCATGGCACAAAAGCATTAGGTGCATGTCCGAATCGCCTTTTGCTATTTTAAGGATGGATAAAGACTCTCTGCGCCCTGGTGCATGGTCTAACAGGGTTGTGCTTATTTTCTTAATGAGTTCTGGATGTGATTAGAGCATAGCTTGCATTAAAACAATCAGAGTCTCGTCTCTCATTCCCTTTAAGAGTCAGTTGTGTCGCTCCATGGCAGATTTGCTATTTACATGGCGGACTTTGTGGGCTCTATTTTGACGGTCCATGCACAAAGCGTAAAGCGCAGGGCGCAAACGCTTTCAGGGCATGTCAGAATGCATTTTTGCTAATTTAAGGACGGGAAAATCCGCTTTGCGCCGTGGCGCATGGTCTAAAAGGGTTGAGTTTATTTTCTTAATGAGTTATAGGTGTGTTTTAAGAATAAACCAAATAAATCAGAGTCTCATCTCCCATTCCCTTTTAGAGCCAGCTTCCATAAGCGCATTCGCTATTTACAGGACGTAAAGTAAGTGGAAGTGGAAAAACTGAGCATTTCACAAACAGTTAACAGTTTTTTTAACAGAAAACAGTTAAACAGAGCATCTACTGCATGAGAATGAGAGATAATTGATCTACTTTCACTTTCGCTCTTGGAAAGGGAAACCTTGTACGCACAGACATCAATTAACAATCAATAATTAATTGCGTTTGTTAAGCGCAAATATTCGTCTCAACTATTTCTAAATTCAGTTCTAATTTCCAGCAAACGAATAAATGAACAATAATGACCAAGTGTGTTCAAAAACCTGAGTTATATCCTAATACACATGCTGTGCCCCATATGGTCTAAAACCAGGTGGGCAAATCTAAGCATGTTTTTAATAAAACAAATATAAATATGGATATAATAAATAATACTGCTAATAATAATAACATTGTACAAAAGCAAATTGTTATGAATGAACTGAAAAAGCCTCCCGAGATGAAGAAGACATGAAGGTAGTGATTTTTCATATTTATGAAGGCTGGAAAATAATATGTTTTGTAATATTTTAATCCTTTATATTTATATTCTATATCTATTCTTATTATATCCTATATATATCCTTAAAATTAAAATGTTTTCATCTGTAAAGATATTTGCGTATTGTTCTACATCTTGTGTGTAGGCTAATAAGCAGTGTGTAAGCGAGGCGCAACTCTGTACTGGAGTTTAGACCGGGTTCGTTTTGAACTAGTGAAAAATCTACTATAGTTTCTCAAAATAGCAACGCGCCAGCAGTACGCCTCCCTTTTTAGACCAGAATGCCTATGGGCGCACATTTGAGCGCAAATGCATTTGCTATTTAAACGACTCTGTGCAAAACAGCAAAACGACACTTGCGTCAAGCTGAAACTAGCAAATAACATTTGCGCCGCATTGCGCTGGGTGTATGATAGGGCCCTGTAAGTGTAGAAACTGAACGCTTCACTAGTGAGAAAACAGTTAAACAGAGCATCTGCAGCGCGAGGATAAAGAACGAGCCTCCTCCATTCATCCTCTTTCTCTTTACTTTCACTCTTTACTCCTTTACTTTGGTGAGAAAACGGTGGAAACTCACTCCACTGAACACATCCATCAGCCCACATATTTAATTTCCTTTGCAAAGCACAAAGATTTGTGTCAACACTATTTCTAAATTCAGTTGTAATCTCCACCAAAGGAATAAAAATGAGCAATAATAATGAAGTGTGCTCAGAAAACGGAGTTATATCCAAACACACGTCCTGTTCTTATTCCCCATATGGTGAAGCAGACGTCTCCAAAACCTCACAGCTGGACACATCTGAACTAGTTCTTATTAAAACGAATATAAATATGCATATAATAAATAATACTGATAATCATAATAACAATATACAAATGCAATGTGTCTGATAATGACTGCTTAATTACAGTAGTGATTCTAAAATAATAATTCTATTACATTTAGCCTGGTTCCTAGTGAATGTGTGCGAAAAAAATAAAATTAATTAATCAAAATAACTGCACACAGCAATAGTTTCAAATGAATATCACCGCAAAGCACAGCAGTTAAAACATGAACATATAATATACGCAATTACAACTTACTTCTGCATTGAGTCCTCTTTGTGGATTCAGAATTAAATGTTTAGGATTGAATTTCTCATGCAGATGTTGGAAGAGAAGTGCTGACATTTTGAGCTCAGATGAAAATAAAATCACCAACTAGCGCCTTTAAATAGTTAATGACGTTCTCATGACGGAAAATAAACTCCATACGAAAAGACTAAAGAGATTCATTCATACTGAATCAATCATGCAGAGAGTTTGAGTGATCAATGAGATGTTTGATCACACACCCACACACTATTAGCATGTCCATTTGAACGACAGGGCCATTAACACAAACACAAGCTCAGAGGTGGTCAACCCTGTTCCTGGAGATCCACCTTCCTGCAGATTTCAGTTGCAACCCATATCAAACACACCTGCCTGTAATTATCACGTGGTGTTCAGGTCCTAATTAACTGGTTCAGGTGTGTTTGATATGGGTTGCAACTGAAATCTGCAGGAAGGTGGATCTCCTGGAACAGGGTTGGCCACCCCTGCACTAGCTGATGAGACGGAGGTTTTGTGTGTAAAACATCATTATTTGATCAGATCACAGCAGAGTGATTACGACTGATAATGGTGAACAGTTCAGCACTAATCAAGCACTGAGGTTTGAAAAGCTGATTGAGGATCTATATTGAACTCATTTTAGCACTATAGATGAGAATTGAGCATGTGATTAAAATGATCCAATCATCTCACTTCAAAGGTTAGGGATGGCTCGATACACTAATTTGAGATTGGGCACAATATTAAAATGTAATAATACCATGGTATCAACACTACATCTATACCATAGGTGACAAATAACCAGCCTCAAGTTGAATTTTCAAGTGAATGTCACAAAAAATAAAAACAAATACATACAATAAACAAAGGCAAAGATTATTCGCATCCAAAATAAGTTTTTCTTGGCATAATATATGTGTTTTATATATGTATTTATGATGCATATGTGATACATACACATGCATAGATATTTGCATTTATATATCATTTGTTTCATGTACACATACTGTATATCTAAATATAAATAAACATTTTCTCAAATATATCTATTAGAGGTGTCAATCTACACTGGTCTCACGGTTCGGTTATGATTATCATGCCATCGATTCAGTTCAATTTGATATCTCGGTGTATTAACGGTGCTTTCCATACACAGTTTTATATTTTCTTTACAGCACAACAATTCTTGTATTAAAATGCATGAATATATTTAGAAACTATTTGTAATACAATTTTGTCCGTTAATACAGGCAGATATATAAACTGCCCCTTTAAACAACACGAGGATTTATAGCAAATCAACTAATATAGATATCCCGCTTGCTGTCTGAGCCTTGTCTAGCGAGTTCTTTCTTACAGCCCGTTGATTGGTCACTCGCTCAACAGAAAGGGCTGCGATTGGCTCTTATGCGCTGGTGCTCTTTACAGATGATAAACACTGATAAACGGCAGCGGCGATCACAGCTGATCTCTGATAGACACGGTGGAGAAAACTCTGCAGACACGCGCTTGTGTCTATATCCAGAAGTATCGCTGTAACAGCCGAGAGGAGAGGAAAAGTCACGCCAGCAGGTCAAATGGACCACAGTGAGAGAGAGAAATGGAGTACTTTCATTTTCTCAATTGCAGTAAAATAGGGGCTTCTGCTGTAAGCCAGTGAAAGACTGTCCAGCAAACACACATGCAGTGAAATTGTGCAGTTTCTGCATTTTTAAATAGTTGGAGCTTTGTTAATACTCGCCTCCCTCACTATAGTAAGCTACAGCGACAAAGTGCATATGAGATTAGTACGTTAGTACATAATGACATTTACATTTAGTCATTTAGCAGACGCTTTTATCCAAAGCGACTTACAAATGAGGACAAGGAAGCAATTTACACAACCAAGAGCAACAATGAATAAGTGCTGTAGGCAAGTTTCAGGTGTGTAAAGTGTAAGAAGCAAAACATTAGCCTTTTTTTTGTAGTTAGTAGAGGAGTCAGAGAGGCAATTGCATATTAGTAAGAAAAATGGAGACTAAATAGTTGAGTTTTAGTGGTTTCTTGAAGACAGCGAGGGACCAACTGGGCAGATTGAACGCGAGAGTTCGGGAAAGTGATTTCTTCCCTCTTTGGGATGGAACCACGAGGCGACGTTCATTCACAGAACGCAAGTTTCTGGAGGGCACATACATCTGCAGAAGTGAGAGCGAATAAGAAGGAGCAAAGCCAGAAGTCGCTTTGTAAGCAAACATCAGAGCTTTGAATTTGATGCGAGCAGCAACTGGCAGCCAGTGCAAACGGATGAGCAGCGGAGTGACATGTGCTCTTTTAGGTTCATTAAAGACCACTCGTGCTGCTGCGTTCTGGAGCAGTTGAAGAGGCTTGATAGAGTTAGCTGGAAGCCCGGCTAGTAGAGAGTTGCAATAGTCCAGTCTGGAGAGAACAAGAGCTTGAACAAGGAGTTGAGCTACATGTTCAGATAGGAAGGGTCGGATCTTTCTGATGTTATAGAGTGCGAATCTGCAAGATCGAGCAGTTCTAGAGATGTGGTCAGAGAAGTTTAGTTGGTCATCAATCATTACTCCAAGGCTTTTCACCATTTTGGATGCAGTAATGGTTGCCCCGTCCATCTGAATTGAAAAGTTATGATGTAGAGTCGGGTTGTTATTATTACTGGTTATAACTGGTTATTATTATTACTGAACCGATACCGAATTTTCCGTGTCTGCATCGCGATGCACCGAAGAAACAATTAATGTTGACACCCCTAATATCTATGTCTCTGATGTCAAAACAAACATTTATTATGGATACGATCCATTTTTTGCCCAGCACTAATATAAACGTATCTCGGCATCGTCCCATGCAGTGTTAGGGAAAGTTACTTCTTGAAGTAATGCATTACAATATTGAGTTACTCCCCAACAAATGAACTAGTTGCATTACTTAGTTTTTATGGTAAGTAAAAGCTAGTTTTAGTTAGTTTTTATGGTCAGTAATGCGTTAACCTTTTGTGTTACTTTTGATTACCTGGCTGAGGCTTGATCTCTTTCAGAACTTTTTTTTCTCTTTTTATTTGAATAGAGGAGTTCTGCAGTTAACTACACACTATATAACCTACACCTACATTTACATAAAAAACACATTAAAAATATTTTGATAATGTTATCTCAGAACTTCCTAACCCTAGATCTATACATGCCGTATATACAGATTACTAAAAGTTTAAAGCAATGTGTTTGCTACTTTAGTACTATTTGTCTTAAAGGGCACCTATTTAACCCCTTTTCCAAGATTTAATACAAGTCGTTTGTGTCTCCAGAATGTGTCTGTAAAGTTTCAGCTCAAAACACCCATCAGATCCTTTATTATGCCTTTCAGAAGATTAGAATTCTCTGCTCTGAGCACACTGTAGTTGTTTTTGGTGCCTGTGCCTTTAATGCTGGTTCTCCCTGCCCACCGTTCCCATGTGTCTGTCAGAGTGTGCCTCAATCTCTGCCTCGGCTGCACTGGATAAACAGCACAGTGACAGACATTAAGGAACCAGATCTCATATGTGAGAAGTAAAAACTTTACCAATGATTATTTGATGTATTTGTTGTGGAGTTGCAACGATAAGTGACACAATGGTTTTACAAAGTTGTTCTCACACACACACACACACACACACACACACACACACACACACACACACACACACACACACACACACACACACACACACACACACACACACACACAAACACAAACACAAACACAAACACACACACACACACACACACACACACACACACACACAAACACACCAGGATTGAAGCATCTTTTGTTATAATTGTATATGTATAAATGAAAAATGTATATATTTAAATAATTAATCTGGGGTTGCCACAGCGCAATGATCGGCTAACTTATACAGAATATGATTTATGCAGCGGACGCCTTTCCAGCTGCAACTAATCTATGGGAAACATCCATACACACTCATTCACATTCCTACACTATGGCCAATTTAGCTTATTCAATTCACCCATAGCGCATGCCGCATGTCTTTGGATTTGTGGGAAACCGGAGCACCTGGAGGAAACCCACGCAGCACGGGGCTAAGAAAGACACTGACTAATATAAAAAAGAAGACTACATTTCTTAAATAATGACTTTAAAGCTATAAAATGACCGGAATAATCAGGAGATGATCCGCGCTGAGCAGCAACGTCACTTTAATGTAAAGATATTTTCCCACAGCCGCGGGAAACACAAGTTGCAAAGGGAAAGCAACGATTTGCAGCAGATTCGGGAGCAAATTAAAAATCCCACCACTTGTGCGTGCACGGCTCTTTGTTTATTTTAAACCTAATGTGCTTTTAGAACATTTTGTATGTTACAGTGAGCCTGCAATGCATTAAAACATTTCCTTGCAGCAACAATTGGCAGTATGCGCAAATTCTCTCTCTCACACACATGCGCGCGGTCAAGCACAATTACTATGTATTTTAACAAATATTTAATTTCATGTTAATAGGTCTAAATAATAGCCTATATTTAAAAATATATTGCTACTGTAACCTATTGAACAATCTGCAGTTTCGCGGCTCAATCGCTGTGAACAGCTGTGTCTCATTTCAGAGCTCTTTCAGTTCTCAAGTTGTCATGGTAGCACACAACGTAATCGATGCATCTATGCTCGACTTTTAAGGTTTCACGACAGAAACGTGCACGAGCAGTTATCTAGATTATTTAAACTCAGACTAGTCAGATCAAACGATCTTCAACTTGCTGTTATGGAACCAATTTAAGCGTGGACGTTTAGTTCAGCTCTTTGAAGTCAGGCTTTTGACTTTAATCCCCGCTTTTCTTAACCACTTTTATGAAATAGCCCCCTGGTTGCTTTGCGCACGTCCTGGCTTGTTGATATTATTATACGCGTTACCACAGAGACGTGTTAATATGCAGGTTTCACTCAATTCTGGAAAACTGGACTCCTACGTCAAGTCGCGGTGGGCTTTAAAATGAGAGGGATTTGGATGCTATTTTAAAGTCAGAAAAAAAAAAAAGAAACTGATTGTGTTTATAGATCAACCCAATATGACTGTGGACACTATACCTACACACAGCTGTCTAAACAGCACACAAAAGATGATTTTCATCAGGTGCCCTGTAAAATCACCGTCCAGTGAGATTTATTTCCCCTTTCTTTGATGCGTTTGAAATAATGAACTCATTCTCTAATTGACTGATTGATTCATTGTGACAACTTTAATTTCAATTCAGCAATTTATTTCTTAAAAGCGAATGATAAAAGCAAAAAGTAATATAATACGTAATTTGTTACTTGTAATGTGTTCCTATGCATGTGCGACAAAGGCGGAAGATGCAGAAGAAATGTCAAAACCATCCGCAGCAGTTTATTAGTTTATTATTCAATGCTAAACAACCACTCTTAAGGTTGATTTATACTTCTGCGTCAAACGCCGGCGTATGCTACGGTGCTGACGCATAGCCCTTCACTGTGGCCATCGGCGTCGCTGACGTGCACCTCTCAAAAATTGTAACTACACGTCGCAACGACGCGTAGCGCAAGCTCTGTGATTGGTCGGCTTGGTAGCGCTGAAGAGTCTGGGCGGGACCGAGAGCCGCATGAATGGTGCGAGCCTGATGGAGCGATTGTTTACAAGTGTGGAGTCCCGTGAAGGAGCTCCGGATGGAAAGTTTTGTTTTGTGTTTACCTCATAGTTAAAGTTGTTGCACGTCCGCCGGTTCCTGCCTCAAAATGAGCGAGTTTGAGCCACTTGTACATCCCGGAAGTGTTCAGGAAAACAAAACAGCAGCGAAGAAACTCGACACAAAGGAACATTTACACCTCACTGCCCACTAGTGTTTCGGAAGTGTTAATGCAGACCAACAGAGACAGCGCGCAGAAGTATAAATGCACAGCCACGCACGTTGCCTGCGCCATGGGTCACGCTGGTCACTTGACGCAGAAGTATAAACCAGGCTTAAGAGCTCATCAGAAAGCAAAATGCAGGATACACAGATTAAATTCATTCTGCAGCACCCCAAAGACAACTTAAGTCTGTTTATTTGTATTTTTTTGATAATTTATCGAGTTCATTGTGAAATTTTCAAGATATGTTTGTAATATGGAGGTAACAAACACATTTAGACTGCCAAGT
The DNA here is from genome assembly GCF_052040795.2 of Danio rerio. NCBI lineage: Eukaryota > Metazoa > Chordata > Actinopteri > Cypriniformes > Danionidae > Danio > Danio rerio. The sequence continues at coordinate 57,449,343 of NC_141029.1, read as the reverse complement.
TTTGTGTTTAATGCATGTTTACATATCATGTCTTATCACTCAGTTCCCACTGTAATTTATTTTTTTCCTAAAGTGAAAGAATAGCAACACTATTTAATCATCATCTGATTATGCAGGTTAAAATTGTTTAAAATTATGAGTTTTTTTCCCTAGTACTAGGTACAGCATATCCCTACTTGAGGTTATTATAAACTTTACAACTGAATGGCAAAATGATTTTGAATTAATTAATTAATTAATCATGTTGTTTTACTTATTTATCATGTTATGCCTGTGCAATTAATCAATTTAATTTCAGTTTTGATTGTGATCATGAAGCGATGAATCAGTATAATGTGGTTTGATCAGTCTGCCTTTATTCCTGTGCAAAATTCAGTTTCATTTGTAAATCTGTAAACTCATGCAGCATTCCTTTTGCAGTACGAGACGTCTAATCTAACATACAAAAACAGATCGTCTCTGACTAGATCATCCAGCTCTAGTTTTTGCTGATGCTATTTAACCTGATCACGCCATTTATTATCTCACTGATAAAGAGGCCAAAAGAAAGCATTCGAGATTGCAAGAAAAAAGGAAATGCAGTGTATAGTCTCAGACATGTTTCTGCAGCACAACTTCCTGCTGCGGCTCAGATAAGATCAAATGCTTGATCAATTTCTGCCAATCAGTGCAAAATAATAAGCCTGCATCAGCAAATCAGTTCACACCACATGAACCATTGTGTTGCGTCACATCTCTCCTCTACAGTCATCCAGCATTGGTTAGTAGTTATTGCTGATGTTAAGCTGATTTCATGAGGTGTATTATTATCTCACTAATGAAGAGAGTCAAAGGGCAAGAGAGAAAAGGGCAGGGATGGGCGATATGGATTGATTATATCAGGGATTCCCAAACTTTTTTATTCCGGGACCCACCTAGGCAAGTAATTTAATCTCAAGACCCAGCATAATATTTTAATATGGAAAAATGGGTAAAAAATGTATCCATTCAAAGCAGTCAAAAATATATGGTGTGTGGTTTTTTGGATTTTGCGATTTGATATGCACAAAATGAGGCTCGAAGGGCTTTTTGTGGGATGCTGGCTGTAACTGTGATCAATTGTTTGTTGAAAAAGATACTCTTCTTTTTTTAGAAGAGAATATGATCAACCTTTGATCAAGCCCCTTGATTATGATCAAGCCCCGTCACATTGCAGTAAATTCCACTGCTAGTGTAGTCATAAGAAACTAAATCGCTTTTTGATCGACTACTACAAGCTGGGAAAACGTCAGATAAATATGCCAATGCAATTAACGTTACTGTTGAATAGATCTAATATTTACACATTTGCTTGGGGAAGGACTGATGGGGGTAGTTACATTACTATTACTATTTTCCATAACGTCCAGGCCCGGCCCTAACCAATTTAGCGCCCTAGGCAAGATTTCAGGTGGCGCCCCGTCACATCGCAGTAAACTCCACTGCTAGTGTAGTCATAAGAAACTAAACAGCTTTTTTATCGATTACTACAAGCTGGGAAAACGTCAGATAAATATGCCAATGCAGTTAACATTATTGCTGAATAGATCTAATATTTACACATTTGCTTGAGGAAGGAATGAAGGGGTAGTTACATTACTATTGCTATTTTCCAAAACATCTATGCCCTTCCATAACATTAGCTGACGTAAAACTAACAGACAGCACTATAGCTATTTAATGATTAGCAATGTTATGTCATGTCTATCAACGTTGGGATGTTAAAATATGGGACAACAAATAGCTTCAAATAATAGAACAACAGCAAACAATAGAAAATATTGACAATAAAATAAAAGGTTTAACCTATTAAAATCAATGGCCTATACAGAAATTAAATAAAGCTATAAAATCCATTTAACTTTTAATTGTATTTGCATATTGATTAAAGTTACTATTGTTATTTAGTGAAGAGCAGCAAATTAATCTCTCATTGTGTTTTGTTTGATAACAGAGGTGTTCATGTAAGAATGCACAGATCTATAATGAATGAATGAATGAAGCATTCGACTACTTTAGGAACTGTTGTGCTCATTTAAGAGAAAATTAGTTGTGTTTAAAATAAAACACGCAGGATGGAGCAAAAAACAAAAACAAAGAAAAAATAAGCACTTTTCCGACGGTCCCTTACTGAGAGCACCACTCAGCGCGAGCTCTACCGGCTAAACGCAGATTGCGAGGGCTTAAACGGAGCAGTGCTCGTAATGTCGAGCGAAAAAAAGGAAAAAGACAGCGGTGAAACATCACCAGCTTTGTCTTTTGTAGGAAACACACTTTAGATCTTTTTAGGGTAAAAGGTTTTTGAGTTATTGCCGTCAACTGTACTGGTTTTGATTCACCGCAATGTAAATTTAGCTGAATAAAGTAAATTTAGACCCACAGTTTGAAAACCCCTGGATTATATCACTGTATTTTCTGCTATTTATTGCAATAACTATATTACTGAAGATACTACATATGTATAAACATATGAAGAAGTCCTGTATCTAAATGCATTTATTTTTATTGTTATATTTTATATAACATTTATATATATATATACATATGCATATACATATATATATATATATATATATATATATATATATATATATATATATATATATATATATATATATATACCTTTAACACTGGTATTTATTGCAATTATGATATGATTGATGATACTACATATGGTTCCACTGAGAGAGCCAAAATGTCCTGTATTTTTGGACATTTGTATATTTATTTAGGCAAGACAATGTATGTATTTTTTTTATTTAGTGCCATGTTAGCAACCAAGGCTATCTTCATGGCAGGAATCTTTCAACAATAAATATACAATTTAAAAATTAACAAACAAAATAAAACATAAATTAAATAAGATTTTTTGTGTTAATACATGATAAAAATTCTAAAATCTTTTCTGGTTTCACTTTGTCAAAAATGTCCTTAAAAGAGTTAATTTCATAAAAAGTCCGTCTGGAATCAGTAAAAGCAGGACAGTCCAGTAAAATATGTTTTACAGTAATAGGAGTTTTGCAGCACAAACACTGAGTAGGTTTTCACCTTCGAGCAAAAAACCATGTGTAATTCTCATATGCCCAATACGACATCTGGTAAAAACTACTTGATCAAATCGATTCTTAAAATGTCTTAAAATTCTGTGTGAAACTTCAGGTTGGATTTCATGTAGTTTATTGTTTTCTAATGCATCCCATTCCTTTTGCCACTTGTTTAAAATGTAAGCCTCGATAAAAGGTTTCATCTCTGATGGAGGAATTCGGCATTTGTTTACTACTTGCTTCAAAGCATCTTTAGCAGCTGCATCAGCTCGCTCATTGCCTGAAAGCCCGAGTTTGTATGTTCTCCCCGTGTTGGCGTGGGTTTCCTCCGGGTGCTCCGGTTTCCCCTACAGTGCAAACACATGCACTATAGCACACATGCGCTATAATATAAATATACAAATAAAGGTGAACTGAATTGAATTACAGGGGAATTGATTAACTAAACTGGCCGTAGTGTATGAGTAAATGAGTGTGTATAGGTGCTGCTTAGTGTTGAGTTGCGGCTGGAAGTGTATCCGCTGCGTAAAGTATATTCTGGAATAGTGATTAATAAAGGAACTAAGCCGAAAAGAAAATTAATATAAGAATATGATTGATTCATATTTATCCATTGAGAGACAAAAGAAAGTTCTGTATCTCTGGAGAAAAGTGCTAATATATAGTCATCTAGTCTCAAATTTATTCCAATAAGCAAATTATAGGCAATAATTTATATGCATCTATTGATAGACGACAAGTCCTGTATCTTTGGAAATACTGTTAATTCTTGTATTTAACAAAAACAGTATTCAATCCAGCTAACATATTAGCCTCCTCCTTCATTCTGTCATAATAAAAATATATAATAAACAATATTCACATATTTCATATAGTTATTTCAAGCACTCGACTGGTGTTTTGCAGTGAGTTTAGAGTGAAATTATGTCAGTAAATAGTTTTTTTGTAAACAAAAGCCCAAACACGCAAATCTATTTGCTAAGTTAAAGTCTGAATTATTCACCAAATTTGAATTTTTTTCTTCTTAAATATTTCCCAAATGATGTTGAACAGATCAGGAAATGTTCACAGTGTGTCTGATAATATTTTTTCTTCTAGAGAAAGTCTTATTTGCTTTATTTCGGCTAAGAATAAAAGCAGTTATTAATTTAAGAACCATTTGAAGGTCAAAATTATTAGCCCCCTTAAGCCGTATATGTTTTCGACAGTCTACAGAACAAACCATCATTATACAATAACTTGCCTAATTACCCTAACCTGCCTAGTTACCCTAATTAACCTAGTTAAGCCTTTAAATGTCACTTTAAGCTGAATACTAGTGTCTTGAAGAATATCTAGCCTAATATTATGTGCTGTCATCATGGAGAAGAGAAAATAAATTAGTCATTAGAAATGAGTTGAAAACTATTATGATTAGAAATGTGCAGGAAAAAAAATGCTCTCCGTTAAACAGAAATTGGGGGAAAAATAAACAAGGGGGTGAATAATTCTGACTACGACTAAATATATATTGCAAATGATAATATAAAAATCGCCCATCCCTAGAAAAGCCAATGTAATATAATGCATCATTTGCAGCTCCAGCATGCTTTGATTTGAGCACACAGTAGTTGATTTCCAAGCACAAATGCATGAAATAATCAAACACACACAATCACTTCAGTGCGAGAGTAAGGCCCTGTCCACACAAACACGGATATTTTTAAAGCCATTTTTTTTCCTATGCGGTTTGGCTGTTTGTCCACATGAAAACTCAACATCCGGTGGCTGAAACTAAAACTTTCTAAAACCTTTAACCAGGGTGAAGACTTTTCAAAACTCCAGCCACAGTATAAGGGTGCTTTCACACCTGTGAATGGATTCAGTTGTTCTGAAACAGAGATTACAAATGTTACATTGTTGCTCTTTGCTCTTGGAGCGGTTCGCTTTCACACTGCAAAGTTTCTAATCGCACTAAAAGAGCTAAAACAAGTCACGTGCGAGTAAACTCTCCTCACATTGGTCAGAGTGTCAGGGTTTATTTTGCAGCGTCCCGCTCAGCTGTCAGGAGAGGTGGTGGTTTGGTGGTGATTGACAGGGTGCGCGACGTGTCTGAGGAGAGATGCGGTGGGGAGGGGTGAGAAGGGTGCGCGACGATGCCTATTTGAGTACCGGGAGGGAGACGCGAGATTACCGGGAGATCATCACTTGTTTGCGGGCATCCGGAGACTCGCGAAACTTCCCGCTCTACTCATAATTCTCTCTTCATATAGCCGTATGCCTTTACATATCCATAAAACACTGTGATATAACCGCGCTCGGATCGTATCGCTTTCTCACTGCAATCGATCCACTCCAGGGTTCGTTTTAATCAAGCCGAGACCACCTCATTCAAGCGATCTCGGAGTGATTACTTTGGCTCGGATCCGAAAGCGATTGCTGGTTTCACATATGCCAAACAAACCGCGCTAACTGGGCAAACGAGACAGGTTCCCAAACAAAAGTCTAGGTGTGAAAGCACCCTAAGATTCTTTCTTCTGTTTAAGTTTCTTTCTAGTGTTGAACACAAACGACAATATTTTGAGGAAAGCCTGTAACCATTGACTTTCATAGTAGGGAAAACAAACACTTCGGAAGTCAACTGTTACCGTTTTCCTACATTCTTCAAAATATCTTGTTCAACAGAAGAAACAAAGTCAAACAGGTGTAAAATAAGTCAAGCGGGATTAAATAATGACAGAATTTGGGTGAACTGTCCTATTAAAGTCTTCAGAAAGTAAATCATCATGACTATCATCCTCATGTTTATTCAGTGTTTATGCAAATTCACTTGAATTTGCTTTGTACAAGTCTTTCTTAAAGGCATAGTTCATCAAAAACATGTCTTTTTTCAGTATTCTCACATGCTTTAAAGCCTTTGAGTTACATCTGTTTAAACACAAAGGAAGATAGTTTGACTTGTTTTCCCCTACAATGGAAGTCGATGGTTACTGATTTCCAGCATTCTTCTAAATATCTTCTTTTGTGTTTTAGTGGAATAAAGAAACTCTGAAATGGGCGAGTAAATGATGATTCGAATTGTCACATTTTGGCGAACTCTCCCTTTAGCATGCACCACAGTGCACTTTTGCTTTACTATGTGGATGGAGACTTTTCTTAAACCGAAGGTGGAAACTCGGTGTATAAAATCACCCGTGTACATGTGGACATGGCCTAAATGTGAAATATACTGCACCTTCTTTGGTTTGATGGATTGGTCGGCGTTGAAACTGGACTCTAGAGTCTCTTTGGACTCCGATTCGGCATCTTTAAGGTCACTTTCATCCTCGCTGATGATTGGACCGTTTTCACAGATCGGAGACTGGAAGTCATCGTCCGGCAGAGGCGGATAACTGTACTTGAACTGGTCCTGTAACATAAAACGCACAGACACAATATTAATAATAATGACTAGAGCTGCAGAATACATGGCGTCAGCATCGATATCACAATGTGTGCATCTGCAATCGTCCCACTACAGGATCTGTCATGTACACTGTTGACTCAAAATTGCAAGGCAGTTTACTGGAGTTTATTTTTGTTGACTCTGCAAGGCAAGTTGCCCTACAAGTTATCAATAGGCCTGTCACACTTGATGCAGTCATTTTAACAGTTTAATAATAAAGCATTGGAATCAGAATGCAAAAACGCATATCCTAAATTAATAATAATAATAAATGTTAACACAAAAATCCAAGGTAAAGAGCAGGGGTCAGCAACCCGCGGCTCTTTAGCGCTGCCCTTGTGGCTCCCTGGAGCTTTTTCAAAAATGTTCAAAAAGATGGGGGAGGTTAATATATATTTTTGTTTTAATATGATTTCTATAGGAGGACAAACATTTTTAACGTTTTCAAATGCTGTAAAAGTGTGAATTAATATTTAATTTCAACCTGCGACACAGGTTTCTATGAGCAGGGCGGGATGCCAGGCAGGTGGCTGTTGTAAACAAACCGGGAGATAATAAAGCATGGAAAACCGTTCACAGATGGTGACTACATGAAGGAGTCATTCATCAACATATTAGAACACCTATTTGCAGAATTCAAAAACAAAATCAAGATAACACAAAAAATTCAAGATATACCTCTCTCCGCTAAGACAGTGAAGGAAAGGGCTATTAAAATGGCAGGTAACATCACCGATCAGCAAACCAAGGACATTAATTCAGTGCCAGCAGGGGCGCAACTGCACACTTACTGATGGGTATGCGGCTTCAACTTTTCCGCGCCCCCCTTCAATCCAACTATATTTTATAAACAGGCAAGTGATAAAATGTGGAAAATATTTCCATCAATAAATTAAAGATATTTTTTCATAAAGATATCAATATGCTTCAAAAAATACAGTTTCGCAGTTCTGAACACAACTGAAATAGTATGAAGTAGTAAAAGGTATAATTACATTAAGCATTTGAAGTCGCAAAGAAATGCATCTCATACCTCCCCAAATTTCGTCTCAGTTTAATTTTACCTTACTAAATGATTATAGCACCTTGACTAGCCTCGCTTTTGGACTTTTTGTACTACATTTGTCAAAACAAAATCATAGACATGGGAGTCCTAAAGGGCAAAAGAACATTGCGATTACTTTTCACATGCATACTGTGAGAAGTGTAAGGTCTGTCTTTGCAAGAACAATTGACTGAAACTGCTAAAAGTGAAATAAAAAAAGACTGTCAAATGTTTAGTGTAAAAAAAAAAAAAACAGAAACAAACTGTGTGAAATGTTCTATTTAATTGAAATGTTATAACTTTGTTTGTCGCTAAAATTAAAATAGATTTGAGCTAAGAAGTTACCAAAAGGCCTCATGAATCAATATGATACATAATAAATTCATAAAAACATGTATATGGTATGAAAATTGGGGGGGGGGGGGGGGGGGGTGGTGGTGGATTGATTTTTTAATTTAATAAAATACAATATTATACGCGTATAAAATGCTAAATAAACATTTTTAACTATATATATATATATATATATATATATATATATATATATATATATATATATATATATATATATATATATATAATTATTAATATATACTATTTGAAACTTTTAATATGAATAATTTAAAAAATAGTTGTGGCACAATGGCGCCCCCCATGTGTGGCGCCCCTATGCGCCGCATATACTGCATACCCCCTTTTTGCGCCACTGAGTGCCAGCATACTCAATTGCCTGTGATGTGACCGATGTTCAATGCGCTTTTATGCAGGTATGTGAACTCTGATGGGCCGCAAGAAGAAATGATCAAATTAATACCACTGAAAGACCAGAGGCTGTGCTGAAGTGTTTAAATGACAACCAAATAAACACCAACCACCTGATTTCAGTGGCTATTCAATCATGAAGGCTCATTATGTATTTGTAGCCAACTTAGTCATTTTTATAGTAGGCTAATCTAGTTACTATAGTTACATACAGCATGTGTTTCCTTCATTATAAGGCTTATATAAGGCTTTACATTTTTTGCGGCTCCAGACATATTTGTTTTTTTGTGGTCCAATATGGCTCTTTCAACACTTTGGGTTGCCGACCCCTGGTAAAGAGTAACAGAGGCAGCGATATCTGTTACCAGATCTGTTTTCTACGGTGGCCGGGAAGTACAAAACAACATTACAAAGTTTGAAACACTTTTATAAAGCTCGAGACAAATTTGCATTTTGAAAAACATTTTTACGTGTCATCAGACACAATTACAGAGGAAAAACAATTTTACCAACGACAAAACAAATGTACATTTTAGAAAACAAATTAACAAGACGCAAAACACTTTTACAAATCCTGAAACAAATTTACAATTACAGATCGAACTTCATATCGGACTTGCATGATGTGTGTGTGCTGGCGCTCACGGGCTGTTTCACGGGCACACGCAAAGCTTGACGGTAAACAAACCAAGGCTTATCATAAGCATCTTATGGATAATTATCTACACGGTTGGCGTTAAGATAAACATATAAACATTATCTGACTAACATCTAGCAGCTAAATGTGTCTGGGAAAATATTTAAAGGCTTTTATTTTCATAAACCACGCGTACGTGAATGCGTCTGACTGTTCTGATTGGCTAAAGCAGGCTTCTCATGTCAGCACGTTCTAGACGTGGACGCGCTCTTTCCGGCAGTCTTCCTTCTGCGTTTACACAGCGCAGCATTCCGGCAAATTACCGGTAATGCTACTTCTCTTTCCGGAAAATAAATAGCCAGAATGAATTTACCAGTATTTTTAAAAAGGGCCTGTTCACACACACACACCTTTCCGGAAAATTGCCGGTAATTTTCCGGAAAGGTCTGTATGTGTGAAAGGGGCTTTTGACTGCCATTACCCCCAGATGGGACCATCTCGTTGCAAAGAAACAAGCTCAGGGCTCCCATTGATTTAGCGTTACGGACAGTTTCTGATGTTATAATATGTCATATTGTTGGAGCAATGTGTTAATAAAGTTATTACTTCCTAATGTTATAATAGCATTGTAATGTTGAAGCAATGTGCTAAGAAAGTTCCATATGAGTACTCAATGGATTCACGTTTATTATTATTATTACTATTTTCTCAACCCCCCGGTCCGCAGTAAAATTGTCAAGAGTTGACCGGTCCGCAGTTAGAAAAAGGTCGGGGACCACTGCATTATGGGATTGAAAGTGGCACGAAAAAGCGTTGAGAACAGCCGAGAGATTCAGTAAGGTTGGGCATTTCTAGACTTAATGCAAATGTAAAGTAAAATGTTTTTGCTTGAATAAAAGCAGTTTCTAATTGTTTTAAAGCCATTTTAAGGTCAATATTATTCGCCCCCTTCAGCAATATTAGTGTTGGATTGTCTCCAGAACAAACCACTGTTATACAATGACTTGCCTAATTACCCTAACTTTACCCTAAATACCCCAGTCAAGCCTTTAAATGTCAATTTAAGCTGAATACTAGTGTCTTGAAAAATATCTAGTCTAATATTATGTGCTGTCATCATGACAAAGAAAAAATAAATCAGTTATTAGAGAGGAGTTATTAACACTATTATGATTAGAAATGTGTTGAGAAAATCTGCTCTCCCTTAAACAGAAAATGCTAAAAAAATATAGAAGAATTCAAATTTACCAGGATGGTGAATAATTCTGACTTAAACAGTATATACTGTCCTACTTAAGGCAAACAAGCTCCTCTAATTTTCGCGTACCGTTCCTCCCATGTATGGTGGAAGGTGTTCGGGGCCCACAAACGTCTGGATGTCACTCTTGGAGACAAACTTGAGTTTACTGATGGCATCAGGGCCGAGCCACGTCTTCACGATCTTCCAGGCAGCTGCGTGAACGAATCAAAACATCACGACCAATGAAATGAATCAATACACACATCTGTCGTTCACAGCAGCCAATCACAACTCACCATTCATGATCCAAGGCATCTCGTACATGATCATTTTGGCTAAGATGAAAACAAAAACACAAAGAAGGAAGAAGGTTTAATAACATCAAATGCTTGGTTGTGTATATATATATATGTTCTGACCTAAATTCAAAAAACAATGTCAAGATGCAAACATTTAGACTTTAAAACACCACGAATGAATGAAAACCTCTGTGGAAATTCAGATTCTTATTGGCTGTTGTGATTTTCCTCTCTTGTCTTCCAGCATTAGTGTTTATTTTCAGCTAACAGCCCCTTTTAGAGAGGCGGAACTAAAGATAGTAAAGGCCTCATCTGATTGGTCAGAATTGGATAAACAACTTATGCATGCAGCACAAGTGCTTGGCACATAAAATTAACTTAATTTACTGCACTTCTCTGCTATATGGATATCGCATGTATTATTATCGCAATACTGTTTTTCCATATATCCTGCAGTCCTGTAAATTACTATATTTTATTCAATGATTCAACAGTAGCATCAGTTTACAAGTCTTTTAAGTCATTTTAACATCACCGCTTCTTACCTCACCCAAAACAATTCTTTCTTTAATAACTCTGCAATAATCATACAATCATGACTTTATTGCAACCTTAAAACATCATTGTTTGCCGTGATGGTGGCGCTAGAGGGTTTCACGTACAGAGGCTAAAATTGGTGCAGTTAATGTTAAGATATTTTGCTATAAATGTGCCAATTTTCACAACGTTCCTATATTTGGTTATTGGGAAAGTTGAATTAAAGCACAATATACTCACAAAGAAACTTTGGGTAGTACACTTTGAAGCAGCTTATGATGTACTTCACAAAGTCCATGTCCTAAAAGGAAAAAAAAAACATGGCAAAAAAAGAATTTAGTTAGGTACATTTACATTTAGTCATTTAGCAGACACTTTTATCCAAAGCGACTTACAAATGAGGACAAGGAAGCAATTTACACAACTTTTTTTTCTTTTTTGTAGTTAGTGGAGGAGTCAGAGCGGGAATTGCAGATTAGTAAGTGAAGTGGAGACTAAATAGTTGAGTTTTTAGTTGTTTCTTGAAGACAGCGAGTGACTCTGCAGTTCTGATGCAGTTAGGGAGTTCATTCCACCAACTGGGCAGATTGAATGCGAGAGTTCGGGAAAGTGATTTCTTCCCTCTTTGGGATGGAACCACGAGGCGACGTTCATTCACAGAACGCAAGTTTCTGGAGGGCACATACATCTGCAGAAGTGAGAGCAGATAAGAAGGAGCAAAGCCAGAAGTCACTTTGAATCAAACATCAGAGCTTTGAATTTGATGCGAGCAGCAACTGGCAGCCAGTGCAAACGGATGAGCAGCGGAGTGACATGTGCTCTTTTAGGTTCATTAAAGACCACTCGTGCTGCTGTGTTCTGGAGCAGCTGAAGAGGCTTGATAGAGTTAGCTGGAAGCCCGGCTAGTAGAGAGTTGCAATAGTCCAGTCTGGAGAGAACAAGAGCTTGAACAAGGAGTTGAGCTGCATGTTCAGATAAGAAGGGTCGGATCTTTCTGATGTTATAGAGTGTGAATCTGCACGATCGAGCAGTTCTAGAAATGTGGTCAGAGAAGTTTAGTTGGTCATCAATCGTTACTTCAAGGCTTTTCACCATTTTGGATGCAGTAATGGTTGCCCCGTCCATCTGGATTGAAAAGTTATTGGCAGAAACTTCAAGCATTTCCGTTTACGTGAGGTTAAGCTGAAGATGATGATCTCTCATCATATGATCTTTCATTCATAGTTAATTTTATTTGTCCCTGTAGGGAAATTTAATTTGCAGCAAACAAACACTCAAAAAAAAAAAAAAGAGACTTCTGACATTTCACATTTGGTGTATGTGTATATATATATATATATATATATAGGAGTTGCACAAATAATCGTAAAAAGATGGTGATCTCGATTCGACCCCCTAGACGATCTTAATCCAGCATTTCTATAATTCTGTCAATCATATTTTCAAGTTCATCGGAGAAGTAATGGTGGCCGCACAAGTCTTCATATTGTTTTACATACGTTGTTCAGCAATGCGTCACCTCCAAATGGTGTTAAAAGAGTCACATGCTGTATTTATAAGATATAATTCACCTTTTCTGTCTTCATGTAATGTATTTACGACCGCAAAATAACACGTGACGTGAGCTGACCATCAGCTGTTACCACAGGGAGGGCGGGCGGGCATGCCCGCGCCTCTGAATGAAGTCTTCTTTAGTGAACAGATCCTGCATAGGCTGTGAATAACAGGTGATAAAGTTGTAAATAACATTTAGTTTGTGACACAGAGTGATCGTTTAGGAGCTGCGCGGGAAGTGAACCGCTCTTAGCAGTGAAATTGAAACCGAAAGCGCACAGTGTTTCCAGATGTAGCTGACTGATTCCAGCTCAAAAAGTATCCAAAACCCACCGAAATGCAAAAATACCCACCCAGTCTTCTGTATTCGCGAAAATCACGCCAGTGACAGAGTTTAAGCAGAAAATGACAGATTGTAAGCAAATGACTCAAACACAATATTTTAACATCAGAATCATCAGAATTAATGACCAGGACACATCTAAAGTCTGTTCAAGTCCACCATTCCAAGTCTATACAACATTGAGCATTTTAACCAACAGTACAGCTACACAAAGATTATTGCTGTTTTACCACATGTTTGAGAATAATAATAGCCCACTCATATTAACCTTTATTTTACATCTGCAGAATCCTGAGAAAAATCCTGATTTTTTAAAAATTGGGATTCTTTTTTTCAGAATTGTGCAGCTCTAATATATATATATATATATATATATATATATATATATATATATATATATATATATATATATATATATATATATATATATATATATATATATAATAATTCCTTACATTTATATAGCGCTTTTCTGGTCACTCAAAGCGCTTTACACACAATGGGGGGAATCGCCTCATATATATATATACCTTATTTAAAAACATGGTACCTGTACTCTTAACAAATACCCAGTCTACTAGCCATCAACCGTGGGAGGAGAAATTTAAAAAACTGTATTTATTTATTTGCTTGGGTATAAATAATTTTTCCCCTATTTCTTACACAGCTGGGAACACAATTGGAAGTTGTTTGATAAAGGATGTTTCTTATCATTGACCCTCATGATAGCCTTATTTAGTACTCTTTCTTTGTATATACCATCAATGCTCTTTAGTTTGATTCCCAGCAACTTTCTGGCTGTTGTTACCACCTTCCCCAGTGACCTCTTCTGGGCCTCAGAAGCATTTCCATACCAACAGATCACACATAATATTGCAACACTTTCAACAAAAGCACTATAAAACATGATCAGCAATGTGTTGTCAACATTAAAAGACAATACTTTCTTGAAGAAGTACATTCTCTGTTAAGCTTTTTCCTTACACAGTCAGTCCATACATCCCCCTTAGCTTATCATCCAACAACACATGCAAATATTTACATTTAGTTACTAACTGGATTTGCTCCCCATTAATTACCATGGGATGTGCTCTCTCTCTCTCTCTCTGAACTCAATAACCATCTCCTTAGATTTAGAAATGCTTAGGAGAAGACTTACAGTACTGTCAACAGTACAAAGTACTGTCTTTGCTGTCTTAAAGGAGTTTAACCCTTATGTATTGTTCAGATTGACTCCCCTTTGGTCTGTTTTTGCCATATTGAATCCAATTATAATCACATTTTTGATTGTGAAGCCATGACAGCATTAAATCATGCATTCTTGATTGTTGCTGTTTTTTTCTGTTGGGAAAAGGTACAATTTGCCATCTTTACGGTTGTTTAATGCAGGGGTTCCCAAACTTTTCAGCCCGCGACTCCCAAAATAACAATGTCAGTGATTCACGACCCCCATTTTTCAAGGTGGTTATACTGTAAATATATAAATGTTGCAGACAAGACTATAGGCATATATAAACATGAGCATATTGACAACACAACATTGCAACAGTCTATAAACTATATAATGTTTTTTTATAGTCATTTATTAATTTAAATAAATTTTTATATAAAAATTAAAGGCTGATGACTGATTTTTATTTGTATGCTGTTACTTCTTTAACGCAACGATTAACTCTCTTCTGTGGGTTATGAATAAAATATGGCAATTCAAATAGTTTAATGAAATTGATTTGAGTTTTGGAAATCACCAAGCGACCCCTTGTCATTGTCCCACGACGCCCCAGGGGGTCCCGACCCCCACTTTGAGAACCTCTGGTTTAATGCAGTGTTTCTCAACTGGTGGGTCGCGGGAACATTTTCAGTGGGTTGCGGAGTGTGTGATCAAAAGTTTAATTTTTTACTTATTTTGCTAAGATCTGACTTTTATTTTGAAATGTGCATGCGACAACCGTACTGTTTGACATGTGAAATTTCAGCGATAGAACAACCCCGAATATGTAAAGTGTGGATTTACATGTATTGACGACAAAAAGGACTTAAAACCTCAGTGTGTCATATGCAGTGAGGTGCTCTCACAAGAGAGCACAAAACCTTCTAAATTAAAATGACATTTTGAAACCAAACATCCCAGTTGCAAGGACAAACCTGTGGACTATTTTCAAAGTTGACTCCAATAGCTGAGGGCATCACAAAAGTGCCGAACATATTCATATTCAAAACAAGTACAGACACTCCGCTCATCTTACTGTGCTCACCGTGTAGCCAAGGCCAAGAAAGCGAGAAGGGCCTGGCTGCAGACCTGGTGCAGTGCAATCTGGGCTGCATCCAATGCTTTTTAATGGGCTTTAATGGGCTTTTTTTTCCAAAAACAAACAAATATACAGTTGAAGACAGAATTATTCGACAAATATTATTAGCAAGGACTTTTTAGAAGATTTTTTCCTGTTTTTTTCTTTCATAGAAAGTCACTTTTTTTGTTTACGCTTGGCTGAGATAAAGAAAATATTTCTGAAAACTGCTGTGGTCAATATTATTAACCTCTTAAGAAATTCCTTTATTGGCTACAGAACACTGCTGGCAAATGACTTGCCAAATCAACCTAAAATGGCACTTTTAGCTGAATACTAGCAAATTATTAGCAAAATTATGTAGTGATAAATATTGTAAAATAATGAACATTTCACGGCAGGGCTAATAGTTTAGCCTTCAACTGTGTTTAAAATAAATAAATAATAACAAAATGACAATAAAACAATCATATCAGTATTACTAAAACAACGCTTGCTCAGTTTACTGACCCACTTCAAAGAGACTAATCAAGTTCAGCAGTAAATCTGCTGCTAATCCACTGGTTAATTAAACTGTCAAAGGTCACCATGAGGAGACGAATCTAACAGAACGCAAGACTGCGAATGAACAAAGGCAAACACTACACACACCAATCCATCTCAAGACTGCTGACTGTCTACTATTCTGATCTGGATGGGTTGTGCAATGTTTACTGAACACTCGAGTAACCTTTAGCTTAGTTTTCGTAAGCAGAGTCATTCCTGGGGCCACAATATTTCACATTATTGACTTTCCAATGAAGGTTTGTTTTAGGGAATTGAAAGAGTGGATTTCATATGGAATATTTACATGAAAACTAAATCTTGACATGGACAATGTTCGATATATTTGGAGATATTCTGAATTACAGTGAACTCTATAAGTATCTGTAAATATTACATGTAGCTGTATAAACATTGCAAGACGCAGAAAGATATGAAGCAAATGATCTATTTTTAGTGTTATAAAGGTACAATCACACAAAGTCATATTTGTTTTCGATGATGGCAGCGCTTGAGGGTTTTATGTAGAGAAGCTAGAGTTGGTGCACAATGTTTGGATCTTTTAAATGAAAGAATGTGCCAAATTTCACAATGTTCCTTCACAATACATTTACTAGATTATATGGTATTATATAACATGAAATGCACATATACAGGTACATTTTTGTCTTCACAATAAACCATCTACTTTTATGAAACGGTTTTGAAAAATAACACATTATATCAGTTAAGTAAAAGCACATTTAGGGACATTTTGCCTAACAAATTATCTTAAAGACTACCACTGTACTATTATTGTGTGTTCAGTTAACAGAGTTTGGACGGAACATCTATTTTCTGTATTATTTATAATTTCAGTAATTAAAAAAACACATTTTGTGTAATTCTGCATCAGGTCAACTCTTTTTAAAAAGGCAGCACAATCTGTAAAGCACTTATAGAAAAAGCATGCGACTTGTTCGAAGTGATGTCTCTTCAAGAGGCGGAAAACTCTGGAAGACATTGAGATGTGTCATTATTTTTCTCTCATTAATATCACCAATAGTAGATTAATTATGCCAATTCTGTTATCGTGATATTTCAGTGAATTTTTCATTCAGTTTTGATAAATGCATATAATTTTATATAATAAAAACTATATAATAGTTTTAGACATGCCATGTGCTATCTGGGCTGGGGTAAGAACTTTGAGCTAATACACATAATGGTCTAAAATGTCAACTCTGTTAGTGGTTTAAAAAGTTTACAACAAGTTAAACTGCAATTAGACACAAAATCGAATGTTACCCATCGCAATTAAGCAGCTTGCATTATTTTACATGATGTATTGGTTACTATATACATTTGTTCTAAAAAAAAAAAAAAAAAAAAATCCCTGTTTAAGGAAAAATGAATGAAAATGCATGAAAATGTGCCCACAATTCTGGAATGAATTATATCAAAAGAGCTACAATCATGCAAATAAAGTCATCATTTAAACTGATGGTGGCGCTAGAGGGTTTTAGGCAGAAGTGCCCAAATTGGTGCAATTAATGAGAAGACGCTTTCCAATAAATGTACCAAATTTTATGCCATCACTCTAAATGGTTTTTGGGATTTCAAAAATTAAAACAAGACTGATCGTGAAACGTTAAGCTTACAGAAACAATTTAACAAGTACAAATCAAACTTGATCTCAGGAAACATTTCATTTTAGTTCAGATATATCCAATTAAAACAGATCTCCTGAATACAGAAATGACTGTCCTTCACATTATAAAATAGCTGAAAATATACCCACAATTCTAGAATCAATCATAAATAGATAAATCATAAATAAACAGCTACAATCATGCAAATAACGTCATCGATTGAACTCATGGTGGCGCTAGAGGGTTTTAGGCAGAGATGCTAAAATTAGTGCAATTAATATGGAGACCCTTTGCATAAATCTATCACACTTTATGAAATAAGAAACATTTAATTTTAGTTCAGATACACCAAACAAAGCAGATGTCCATAATAGACACCTCCACACGGCTGTCCTTCACACTCTAAAGTGTCTGAAAATGTGCCCACAATTCTGAAATGAATAATATCTAAAATGCTACAATTATAAAAACAAGTCATCATTTAAACAGATGACGGTGTTAGAGGGTTTCAGGCAGAGATTTGAACTCATGGTGGCGCTAGAGAGATTCAGGTAAAGATGCTAAAACTGGTGCAAATAATCAGTAGATGCTTTGCAATAAATATACCAAAATTTATTCCATTACTCTAAATAGTTATTAGGATATCCAAAATTCAACACAGGACAGATTGTGAAATGTTAAGCTCAAAAAAATGCATAAATAAAAGTAAATAAAAAAATAACTCTAAACCTAACAAGCACAAATCAAACTTGAACTTAAGTAACATTTCATTTACGTTCAGATCCATCCAGTTAAAGCAGATCTCCATAATACAGACACCTCCACACGACTGTCCTTCACATTATAAAGTGCCTGAAAATGTGCCCACATTTCATATGCATCATATGTAAAGAGCTACAACCACACAAAAAAAGTCACCATTTGAGCTAATGGTGGCGCTAGAGGATTTTAGGTAGAGATGCTAAAATTTATTGGACTTTTTCCAATAAATGTACCAAATTTAATGCCATCACTCTAAATGGATCTTGTGATTTCAAAAATTTGATCTCCATAATACAGACACCTCCACACGACCGTCTTTCACATTATAAACACGCAAAGCTCAAACAAAATACATGTATAAATGTAAAAGAAACAAAACCTCCCTTAACTAGCAAGCTTTAAATCAAACTTGAACTCAAGAAACATGTTATTTTAGTTGAGATACATCCAATCAAAGCAGATCTCCATAATACAGACGACTGTCCTTCACATTATAAACACGCAGAAGCAATCAGACGAGCATTAAAGAGAGCAAATTAAAGCAAACTCTAATTCCTCCATATAAAACTGGCATTAGGTTTGATTAGGCTGCGGCTTTGGCCTTCCGGCAGCATTAAAACCGCCGCGTTTCTGCGGCAGAATCATGAGACGAGGAGATTTGCCGTTTGACTGGAAATTCTCTGGGATTAAGCAAGCGGGTTGGATTGACCAAAGGGATTTAAAGGCCATGTTAATCTGCAAAGTGTTAAAGCAGTGAACGGCGCCTGTCCCTCTGCACCTTCCACTCATACAGCTAATGACCTTTAAATGTCTGCCGGAGGGTCAATTATGGCCCAAAACTAATCAGAGAAATGCACAACCAGCCTAATTTATGTCTTCGTGGGTTTATGGGGAAATACAGCCATGCACTCTTGTGACCTTAAAAAGAAAAGTGTGAAAACTAATTCTGAACTATTATATTGGGCTCTGACAATGTGCCTCAGGAAGATCATTTATTCAAATATTTATTAATATTTAATTAACATTATTTTGGTGTAAAACCAATATATTTAATGCTTCCATGTATTTTTTTTACTATTTAATAATGTTCCAAGAGTTCACACTTAGCTACCGCTTGATATAAGTTGCAAATTTGGCTTGCTGTCCCGGAAGAGAACCCTGAGCTCGGAGATACTTGAGCCCAGGGTTCCTGCAAGGTCATGTAGCATTACAGGGTTCGAGATCAGGTAGAGCTCGAGAGCTCCCCCTGGTAAAGGAGGAAAGGGGGGAGATAGGGTGAGGGGGGGAGGCTAATTAATCTGATTGGTCTAGCAATGATATCTAATTATACTAGCAATGATTATTGATGCAAGACTAGCCGTAATCAATCATATTATATGCGAATCAGAAGCCTCTACACTTATTTAAAGGCATCATGAAGTACAGTTTGTATATTCTCAGATACCCACTCATAATGTAATCAAGATTATTACATTAAAAACATCACAATTTAAGAGTAATTGACTATTTTCTGTGCTGTTTTTGAGCCTCAACAGTTTGAGTGGGCGTGGTCAACTGTAGATTCATAGGTAAATGCCCACTGCTCTGATTGGCTGACAGTTTTGCATATTAACAGAGCTAAACAGTCAGTGCTGTAAAAGTGGGAGTGGATCTTTTTTTGGAGGTGGGGCTTATCCACCCTATTACATCATCAGAAGCTTTGTTTACAATATAAGCTGATTTTACAGTGTAGATCTGATATAGAAAAAACCTACTATGTTACTGAGTCCAGACTCGGACATGTCGAACACGACGGTCAGCGGCATCCCTGGCTCGCGTTTGGCATAACGTTCCAACCAGAAGGCCACATAACGCTTCTTATCCAACACCGTCTTTGGGTCCTTAATGTGGAGCTTCACTTTGAACCAAACTGCAGTCAAAATAGACAGAGATACAGATGGAGGATCATTCATAACTCAGGGGAAACTCTGTGCAAGATAACAGTAACACACATTCACTACAGCAGAAATGCTAAAGTATATATTTATATATTACAGTCTAACATTTAGAGTAACAATAGTAATTCATTTGTATGCTAAACATTTTTGACATATAGAGATGAAGTCAGAATAATTCGCCCTAGTTAAATCTGAATTATTTTATATTTTTTCCCAATTTCAATTAAAAAAACAAAACACATATACACTTTAAAATTAATATTTTTATTATTATTATTAATTGTATTAGAAGTAGCACTCAAACTAAAAACATATATTATTGTTATTATCAAAATGATCAATGCATGTTTACCCCATGCTTTTTTCATCAAATGAACCTTTATTTATTTTGTTAATAGGATTATTTATTTATTATTATTATTATTATTAAACTGTTTTCCCCAAGCTTTCTGTCAACCAAAAAAGCTTTGATTTCTTTTTTTAATAATAATTATTATTATTATTAATATTAATAATAATTATTATTATTTTTAAAATATTTTCCCCAAACTTTTTTCAACCAAAACAGCTTTTATTTGATTTATTTTTTCAATTATTATTATTGAAATATTTCCCCAAGTCTTTTTTTTTACCAAAAAAGCATTTATTTTATTTATTTTTAAATTATTATTATTATTATTATTACTAAAATATTTCCCCAAGCTTTTTTAACCAAAAAAGCATTTATTTAGTTTATTTTTAAATTATTAATATTTTTATCATTATTATTATTATTATTAAAATATTTCCCCAAACTTTTTTCAACCAAAACAGCTATTGTTTGATTTTTTTATTGATTATTATTATTATTATTATTATAAAAATATTTTCCCAAAGCTTTTTTTCCAACCAAAATATCTTTTTATGTTTCCTCAATTGAAATTAGGGCTGTGCGATTAATTGAAATCGAAATTGTAATTTGGACATGCGCGATTTGTAAACCGCCCTACAGCACGATTTTCCAGCAATATGCCATTCAATCCAATCACAGCGCAGCGCGCCTAAATAGAGCGTGAGAACAGGAGACTCAATAGCCTGCATATACTGCGATGAGTGAGTTCAGCATGGGAGGACTGTGGTGTGGGGTTACTTTGGATGCAGGAAGGCTGATGTATCGCATTTATAACACTGCGTTCACACCGAAGGCTGTGAGAACGTCAAAGTAGCTGGAAGTCATTCATTTTGATTCATACGCATACACATACATGCACACACACAGTAGTCTATTTATTAGTTTTGTCATAGGGCTGTACTAGAGGTGATTTTTATTTTCTGTTTTGCCTTGTGTCTGTTGTAGAGACATGTTACAGCTCTTTGATGCATATCTAATTGTTGGACTCAAACTTCCCTAAATAGGTTTCAGATTCACACTGTAAGAGTGAAGCAGAGTGAAGCAGAGTCACTCGCTATTTTCAAGAAACGACTAAAAACTCAACTATTTAGTCTCCACTTCACTTCCTAAGCTGCAATTGCCTCTTTGAATATCACACTAATTGTACAAAAAAAAAAAAAAAAAAAACTACTAACACTTCCCTTCTTAGACTTTACAGACCTGAAACTTGCCTTTAGTACTTATTCATTGTTGCTCTTAGTTGTGTAAATTGCTTCCTTGTCCTCATTTGTAAGTCGCTTTGGATAAAAGCGTCTGCTAAATGACTAAATGTAAATGTAAATGTAAACACAGACTCAGTTTGTCTGTAACAAAATCCTGATTAAAATTGAAATCGCAATATCGTTCAGGTAAACCGTGATAGGTTTCTCTTGCCCATATCGCACAGCCCTAATTAAAATCCCCTTCAAACTGCAGATTTAAGATGCCAAATGAAGTCTTACAGAGTTTGTTTCCTTCTTTGTCGTATCCGTGCAGGTAAACGGCACCGATCTCAAACATCCAGCGGGGAATGCTGCTCTCCGTCAGATCTGAACACAAAAATAACATGAAACAGCACACATTCAGCACATTCTCTGCCGGAATAATCAGCACAACACCATCAGCTCCACACAGTACATCTGATAACAACAAATCAACACGGTTCCTTTAGCTGGAAATTCAAGATCGGCAGAGGCTGAAGCTTTTAAGGATAAGAGGAGGATTGTGCTCAAACACTCAGTATCTGTGTGGAGTTTGCATGTTCTCCCCGGGTTGGCGTGGGTTTTTTGCACAGTCCAAACACATGCGCATGAACTAAATAGAACTCATTTGGCTGTAGTGTACGAGTGTGTATGGGTGTTTCCCAGTAGTGGGTAGCAGCTGGAAGGGCATCCGCTGTGTAAAACATATACTGGAATACTTGGCGGTTCATTCCGCTGTGGTGATCCCTGATGAAAAAAGGGACTAAGCTGAAAGAAAATGAATTCATGCAATAAAGAGTTGCATTTTTATGCGTTTTATCTATAATTTTTAATTAATATTGTTAAAATGCAACAGAAATCAATGTTAAATTCCACACAAAATACTAAATAACTTATTTTTAAACATAGAAAAATATTTTTTAGAATGTAATACTAAAATATAAAAGCGTTTTCTTATTTTATAATTATTTAAATGCTTGATTATACAATTAAAAGTTAATCGTTTTAATAATAAAATACTGACAATATAAAAAAAAAAGAATTGCAAAAGTTAAACAAATGTCAATATTAAAAAATGGTCAATCTGGGGGCTTAATAATTTAAATAATGCAAAAGAATTCATATAAAAGCTTAGTAAATGTAAACAAATAGAGTAATATAACAGCAGAATTTTAGTTAAGATAACTGTTTCATTTAACATCTGTAGAAATTACTTCTTTAAACAAAATGTAAACAAAATGTAAACACAATATTTAATAATAATAAGAGTCTTCCGTTCATGAAATCTGTGTCGGGGTCAGACACTGTAATGAAAAGTGGCCATAAATGAGCTCCACTTTCCTTCTTTTGGTGTGTTTGAGCCAGAACTTCTTTCTTTCTCACAGCAGAGCAACTGACACACATGTGAGACACTTCCTCATTTCAGCTGCTTCTGGGAAACAACATCACACACACACACACACACACACTAACATCTCAAACAGTCATTCATTCAGAGCAGGGGTCACCAACCTTTTGCAAACTGAGAGCTACTTCTTGGGTATCGTTTAATGTGAAGGGCTACCAGTCTAATACACACTTCCTAATAACAAATTTGCTCAATTATTATTAATAATTAATGATATTCATCTATGTGAAGACACTGATCATGTTAATGATTTCTCACAATAGTTGTCAACGTTGATTGGAAACAGATAAATATCAATTTGCACTTCATTTGTCTGAAATTGTTTTTAAAGTTTTTTTTTTTATATATAACTTAATGTCATTTTCAATTTTACACCAATGCAAGTGTGATTTAAAAAGAATATTACTGGTATGTGGTGCTATGGTAAGCTAATATTTTAGTAACAGGCCCACAGGCAACTCACGTGATCCTCGCGGGCTACCTGGTGTGCGGGCACCATGTTGGTGACCCCTGATTCAGAGTCTCTCACTCTCACTCTCACTCTCACTCACTCTCACTCTCACTCACTCACTCACTCACTCACTCACTCACTCACTCACTCACTCACTCACTCACTCACTCACTCACTCACTCACTCACTCACTCACTCACTCACTCACACACACACACACACACACACACACACACACACACACACACACACACACACACACACACACACACACACACACACACACACACACACACACACACACGAGGTCTTCACAGAGGACTGGAGAACTCAGTACCATTTTAACAGCAGAAAAAAAGAACTAAAGACTCATTGAGTCTCACACACTCACTCACACATGCCCTCCACCACAGAAACTAGTGCCTGGTTTCATTTTCCACTGTGGTTTGATAACGGTGGTTTATGATCTGATATTTGTAGTCAGCGTCGGTTTCTCCACATTCATCCATTCCTCAGCTCGTCACAATCTCTGAACTGTTTTGTAAAGAGCACACGGCTTCATTCTCTTTAGGTTCAACACATTAATGGCTCGTTTCCACTGACTGGTACAGTACGGTACGGTTCGGGTCGCCTTTATCAGGCTTGCGTTTCCACTACCAAGGGTACCCTTGTGGTGGGCATGGTGTATGACAAAGTTTCAGTCGACGTCATTTTCGCTTGTGAAAATGTCTACAATAAAGCTGCACAGGTCATATGAAAAGCACTTCTCACAAAACAGATGCTTTACACATAAATACTTCTGTATAAATGCTTATTACTAACTTTTCTATAAACATGAGTTGATTATAACTGCAGATCAATGACGGTGCGAAATAGCCGACTGTAACGTCTGTAATTATATT
Source organism: Danio rerio (assembly GCF_052040795.2). Taxonomy (NCBI): domain Eukaryota; kingdom Metazoa; phylum Chordata; class Actinopteri; order Cypriniformes; family Danionidae; genus Danio; species Danio rerio. The sequence goes on along the minus strand of NC_141029.1, from coordinate 57,424,907 downwards.
AAATAAATTAATAAATGAGCATATAAGAACACATACAGACCCTTACAGTCTCTGATATGTTACCAACTACAGAAGAACTACACAAAGCCGACATTTCGTCGTTAATTAGGCTCAAAACAACACAAAGTATAGCCTACAGTCAGAGTAAACCTCTCATCTGTGTCTGTAATCTCCAGCAGCACATGAAGCCTCTGTTAGAGAGTCATTCCATCATCCCAGTTCATAATAGTCCAAAAGGTGACAATAAAGATTAAAACAAGGCAGTTTGTTCACGTTTGCTGAAGAAATAACCTGCTCCTTGGCTTCGCCTTTTTTTTCGCGCTCCACTCTCGTGATTGTCCTTTTCTTTCTCTCGCGTTTGTCAGCTTCTCACAGGATCGGGTTTCCAAAGCTTGTCAATAATCAAGCGCACGTTATTATCATCAGCTCAAGAAGTTTGTTATTTCAGATAGAGACGCGCGGCGAGCGCAAGAAAGAAAGCAAAACCACTCTGGCTTCAGACTGGCTCGTTAAAAACTACGCGGCACAGGGTGAATCTGCTCTTCTCCATGGCTTTGTGGCTGTTTATCATGACGACGACAGAGTTTGTTTGCAGGATCGACCATGGCTGCATATGTATTTATAATTCCGCTGTAATCTCTCGCTGTGTATTTCAAACATGGCGGGTCCTTTGTTTACATTCTGGCTTGATGAGTTTACGATTGACGCATCTCTGTAAACCAATAGCGTTCAGCTGCGCGTGTAGCTCCACCTTTTTGGGACCCTTTCTGCACTTTCTAAAGGGTCCCGAAAAAGTGGTACGGTACGGTTTGGTTCGTACCGTACCACTCAGTGGAAACGGGCCATAACACACACACAAACACAGACAGACAGGCACATACAGGCACATACAGACACACACACACACACACACACACAGACACACAGACACAGACACACACACACAGACACAGACACAGACACACACACAGACACACACACACACAGACACAGACACAGACACAGACACACACACACACACACACACACACACTTAAATGCACAAACCCAGACTGACAGATAGACAAACATACAGACACTCGCAACCAAACAGCCATACATACATGTCATACAAACGCACTCTCACACAGGCGACGCAGTGGGTAGCACGTTCACCTCACAGCAAGAAGGTCGCTGGTTCGATCCTCGGCTCAGTTGGCGTTTCTGTGTGGAGTTTGCATGTTCTCCCTGTCTTCGCGTGGGTTTCCTCCGGGTGCTCCGGTTTCCCCCGCAGTCCAAAGACATGTGGTACAGGTGAATTGGGTAGGCTCAATTGTCCGTAGTGTATGAGTGTGTGTGAGTGTATGTGTGGATGTTTTCCAGAAATGGGTTGCGGCTGGAAGGCGTAAAAACTTGCTGGATAAGTTTGCGGTTCATTCCGTTGTGGCAACCCCAGATTAAAGAAAATTAATGAATGAATAAATGAATAAATGAATGAATGAATGACACTCTCACACACTCTCTCTCTCTCACACACACAGTCAACCAACGCACATGCAAACACAATATCTCTAACACACCCACACAGACAGACAAACACTCCAACAAACAGCCACACACAAAACAAACACACAGCAACACTCAAATACACACACAACAAACAGACAAACACACACACATGCAAAAACACACACAAACTCAATTAACCACAGTTACAGGCAGACAAACACACACACACACACACACACACACACAGCCAAACATACACAAATACACTCAAACAAAAACTCACAGCCACACACACTGTCACACATACATTACATGCATAAAAACACACCCACACATACTTACAGCCACATACACTCAATCAAACACACACACACACAGCCAGACAGACACACACACACTCAAAACCAACGCACACACAAACACACACTCTCACACACCCACAAAGACAAGCAGACACACTCAAACATGCAAACAACCTCAAACACAGTTACACACACACACACACACAGCCAGCCAAACAGACACACACACACACACACACACACAAAACCAACGCACACACACTCCTTCACACACCCACACAGGCAGACACACGCACAACATTCAAACAAACACAGTTACACGCAAACACACATTCAAACACAGACACACTCTCAGACAAATAAACGCACACACATGCGCGCATACACACACACAGCCAAACATACACAGCCAGGCAGAAACATACATCTTAACAGATAAACAGTAAAACAAACAAACACACATAGGCACACACTCAAAGCACACACACATTACACAGACATGCACACGCACACACACTGACCGTTGACGCTGAACTCTCTCCTCCACTGCAGGCTCTCGTCGATCATCTTTAAGGTGTCCTCCACTATGAAGTGTCTCCAGGTCAGGTATCCCTCCACCAGAGCGTCGTCACGAAACAGCTTCTCCACGTCTCTGCTGTCGTACTTCTCCTGACTCTCTTGTGCTGACACAATTAAATAGGATTATTAATATTGACCCACCAACAGCATATACTCCATCATTCATTCAGTCACACACGCACTAGAGCACTTTTTAGAGCACGTTTGTACTTTATTCAAACAAATATATTTAAACGAACTATTTTATTGCAATTCTAAATTATCGCAACTCTTTTTTTTCTTTTTCTTCCCAGATTCTTAAGTTTGTACCCATGTAATTTTCTGCTTCCAAGACTTCAGAAACAGACCTTTTCTTTTAGCCTCATAGTTTGATGTTGCCGAAATGTTGCCATCTTTTCGTTGTACTGGTTGTTACCAGGTTACGAAAAAAATAATAACACGCTCATCGTTAAGGCTGATTTATACTTCTGCGTCAAACGCCGGTGTATGCTACAGCATACATACGCATAGCCCTTCGCCGTGGCCGTCGGTGTGGCTGACGTGCACCTCTCAAAAATTGTAACTACACGTCGCAACGATGCGTAGAGCAAGCTCTGTGATTGGTCGGCTTGGTAGCGCTGACGAGTCTGGGCGGGACCGAGAGCCATGCGAATGGCGCGAGCGATTGTTTGGAGTCCCGTGTGAAGTGTGGAGTCCCGTGAAGGAGCTCCGGATGGAAAGTTTTGTTTTGTGTTTACCTCATAGTTAAAGTTGTTGCTCGTCCGCCGGTTCCTGCCTCAAAACGAGCGAGTTTGAGCCACTTGTACATCCCGGAAGTGTTCAGGAAAGCCATTTACACCTCACTGCCAACTAGCTTTTCGGAAGTGTTAATGCAGACCAACAGACACAGCGAGCAGAAGTATAAATGCACAGCTACGCGCGTTGCCTGCGCCGTGAGTTACGCCGGTCACTTGACGCAGAAGTATAAACCAGGCTTTACTGGCCGATAGGGGCCACTGGGCAGTCCTTATTGTTGAGCCCTGACATTTATTCTACTCAAAATTAATTTCTTAACATTTTGTGTAGAACATTGGTTTTTTGTGTAAACATTGATACGGTCAAGGCAACATTTTGTTATTGTGTGCAAATAATAATAATAATCTTTAAATGACAATGTTGTATTTTAAATAAGGAAGAAATGTCATCAGTAGTTTACAGTAAATACATTAGTTAATTCGCTAAACACACAAGTATACTATCATTTGTAAAAACAGAGCATTTTCTATTCTATTGTCTGTGTATATATGACCTTGTTCCATCTATATAATAGTGTATATGTCAAGTACAGTCAAAGAAATGTCCAAAAACTATTTATGCAAAGACTGAAAGACCAACTTTTGACTTTTGTATTATTTATTCCACACTAGTGTGAGTTTTACAAGAGCATATAAACAGCATTATCATAAAAACATGACTTTAGCTGTTAGAAAATACTGCAATGAGCAGTGTGCAAGTGCATGGAATATGCATATATACAGTTGAAGTCAGAATTATTCGCCCCCCTTTGATTTTTATTTAATTTTTTTTATTTCTCAAATGATGTTTAACAGAGCAAAGAAATTTTCACAGTATGTCTAATAATATTTTTTCTTCTGGAGAAAGTCTTATTTGTTTTATTTTGGCTAGAATAAAAGCTGTCATTAATTTTTAAACACCATTTTAAGGTCAAAATTGTTAGCCCCTTTTAGCTATCTTTCTTCTCGATAGTCTACTGATCATACCATCATTATACAATTACACGCCTATTTACCCTAACCTGCCTAGTTAACCTAATTACCGTAGTGAAGCCTTTAAATGTCACTTTAAGCTGTATAGAAGTGTCTTGAAGAATACCTAGTCTAATATTTTTTACTGTCATCATGACAAAAAAAAAAGTTATTAGAAATGAGTTATTAAAACTATGTGCAGAAATGTGTTGAAAAAAAAATCTGCTCTCCGTTAAACAGAAATTGGGGAAAAAAAATAAACGGAGGTAATAATTTAGGGGGGTTAATAATTCTGACTTCTTCAACTGTGTGTGTGTGTGTGTGTGTATATATATATATATATATATATATATATATTTTTTTTTTTCATTTACTGCAATTTTAAATCACATTTACTCTACTAAAAATGTATTTCTTAATATTTTGTTTGAAACATTCATGATATTTTGTTTAAACATTGATACAAATATGGCAACGTTTTGTTGTTGTATGCAAATAATAACAAGTTTGAAATGACAGTATTGTATTTAAATATGGAAGAAATGTCATCAGTGGTTTACAGTATATACATTAGTTTCGCTAAACACACAAGTATACTATCATTGGTAAAACCAGAGCATTTTCTAGTTTATTGTCTGTGTATATAACCTTGTTTCATCTATATAACAGTGTGTATGCGAAGTAGTCAAAGAAATGTCAAACTATTTATGCAAAGACTGTAAGACCAACTTTTGCACTTTGTACTATTTATTCCACACTAGTATGACCATATAAACAACATTATCATAAAAACATGACTTTAGCTGTCAGAGAAAAGTGCAAAATGCAAAAGGAGCAATTTTAAATAAAACTTTTCACTACACAATTGATTTCTTAACATTTTGTTTGCATTGGATTTTGTGTAAACATTGATACGATCAAGGCAACATTTTGTTATTGTATGCAAATAATAAAAAGCTTTAAATGACAATGTTGTACTTTAAATACGAAGAAATGTCCCCAGTAATTTACAGTAAATACATTAATTTATTCACTAAACACACAAGTATACTATCATTTGTAAAACCAGAGTATTTTCTAGTCTATTGTCTGTATATAGAACCTTGTTTCATCTATTTAACAGTGCATATGTCAAGTACAGTCAAAGAAATGTCAAAAAAACTGTTTATGCAAAGACTGTAAGACCAACTTTTAAACTTTGTGCTATTTATTCCACACTAGTATGACAATATAAACAACATTACCATAAAAACATGACTTTAGCTGTCAGAAAACAAGTAGGATTCAACAGCTGTGATGTCCAATAATAAACACAAAGCATCGGAAAAGCACACATGATCCACTAAACTCGTACATGTCATTTTATATGTAATATGTGAATGAATAGTGGTACATTTTAAGCTCAATAGTGTGTCTTGTAAACAGTTGTGAACTTAGCGCTCTGCTAACTCACCTTCAACATACTCGCTTTTAAACCTCTGCCGTGTTTCTTGGATCTTGATCTCGATGTCCTTTTGAAGAGATGTAAACAGGCATCATAAATCCATTCTATATGAGAATAAAACACGAAATCCTGCTTTTGTTTCGCTGTCTAATTACCTGCTCTGATTCCGCCTGTCCTGCCTCCGCCATGATAGTGCGCGCTGTCAGTCAGCAGTGGTCTGATCTGCAGCGAGTTCCGTAGCGGACTCTGTGAAACTGGACACACGGCGACGCCATGTTGGCTCTGACATATCAAACAAACCTTTGAACGGGCGCTCGGAGCGAGATAAAGTTCCGCTGATATGCTCTGGTAATTAAACACAAATGACAGCATTGTGTGCTGAGTCTATAAGCAGTAAAGGCTTCTGATAACATCACTTATTTGTGAATCAGTGATTGGGCTGTTCGACTGTTCCTTTAAGAGATAACCGGAAAAGCCACACATCATGACGTGATGAAATGCGCGCGCACTTTGAGGAAAAGAAGCAGCGTGTGAGAAGAAGAAAAGTGTAATAAACAGTGTTAAAGACATGCTGAAGTACGGTAAGAAACATGCTTGCGTTTTGTAATAAGTTATTTTATTTAACACCTTATAAACTGTGGCAGGTTTTAGTTGCTATTTTATTTGTTAAGTAGTGTCAGTTACGTGTTTAGATGTCAAACTACTCTTAAGTTTACTTGACTACTTAAAGTACTTCTTGTAAGTCTTTTTTTTGGCTAGAATGATAACTTAAATGTAAATAATTAATGTGAGTAGTCTGCTTTATTGTTGTGTACTTGTTTGGATGTTTGATTTAGCTTTTCTCTCTATGCTTTCACCATTATGGTACATTTAATGGTCCTGTATATACATATACAACTATATATAGTTGCTGAACGCTGGATTCTGATTGGCTGATGGTCACTCTAAGGCAGGGCTATTCAATTAGTTTGTCATGGGGGTCAGTTCATGAAAACCTGATGATGACACAACAGAAATATGAGAGCCCATATGGTGTGTGTTGGTGATGCAGTGGCGCAGTAGGTAGTGCTGTCGCCTCACAGTAAGAAGGTCGCTGGTTCGAACCTCGGCTCAGTTGGCGATATCATATTTTAAACTGTAGTTGATGTGTAATGTAGCCGTGTGAACATAAACAACATCTCTGAATGAAAAATGCTCAAAGTTCAATGCAAAGGGAGACCTTAGCTGCGTCCCAAATGGCACACTATATACTATGCACTGATGCACTATGTACTTATGCACTTACACACTCAACAGGATAGTATATGTATGTAGTGTCGTCCCAAATAGCACACTAATGTTTTTTTACTAAGGGGAAATTCAAACCGTTTCCCTGATGACGTTTGACGGTTTCTAAATCAGTGAAATAAACGATAGAATTATCAAATAATACCTGCCGTGAGTATTGCCGCATTCACCATCGGGAGGCGCTATCATCACTCTCGTAGGAGAATTTTGCTTTCACCATCCAAAATAAATAAAGTTATTCAACATGTGCGCCCGATAGCTCCGCCTCTTCTGCTACGTAAGCAAACCTGCGGTCGTTGAGTGTGTGAAGTGTCCATCATTACACACTTCATTATACCGGCTGAATGAGGGCATCATCCGGGTAATTAAAGTGCACTTATTATGTTTAGAGTTTTCAGTGTGAACACACTACTTACACTATTTATACTAGGGCTGCACGATATATCGTTTCAGCATCGAAATCGCGATGTGCGCATCCGCGATAGTCACATCGCAGGAGGGTGCGATGCAAAAAAAAAAAAAAAAAAAAATTATATATATATTATGGGTGGAGCCGAACCGGAATACGGTATTCGGAAAAGCAGGAATAGCGTGTTTTTACGAATACTTATGTCAAACAATACTTGATAAATTATTTGTATTTGGGAACAAGAAAAACATTATATCAAAAAGCTTCGTTTCCTCATGAGACCGCAGTGCATGCCCGCGTGAGTGAGTGAGTTGGTGAGTGAGACGTTCAGGAGTCGGTGGGCGGGATGGGGCCGGGGTAAGGAGACTGAGCAGGTTGCTTCTCTATACAGCAACAGAGAAGGCTTGGCAGAGCGAAAAATACTTTTCTGCATTACTATTTTTGTTTATTTTATCATACTAAAAATAACACGTGACAGAAGTTCACTCAAAAGTGAAAGTTCTTTCTGTTATTAATTACTAACACTCCCGTCATTCCTACTACTTTCAGAACATAAATTTTGATATTTTACCATAAGAAAATGCAATGCAGTTATGAAAATTGAGAAATTAAAGCAATACAGAGATCTGGTCCCCGCGTCAGGTCAGGGTGCACCTGTAACCTTAAAAACGCTGACGCGGCGGAGGCGCACTAAACTCACACGGGAAAGAACTGGGCATTCAATTCATGTTTTAGTGAAATAATTCTTTAAATACTGCTCTTTTGATCTCTAAAGGGGAAAAAAGCAAAAGAAATTTGTCGTTAAATTAATTTTAGCAAAGATGCAACTGCCTGTCATTTTCACATTCGTTTTTCAGTTAGGGATTTGGTCTATTAGAGTAACCTAATAAAATTGTTTAGTTGAACACTGTAGTCTACACAATAATCGATATTATAATTTATTATATACATTAGCTATTATTAAAACTAAACTATACAATTGATAAAACAAAACCCTTTATAATGTTTGCTTTCATTTTGACACCGCTAGTTGTAATAAGAAACATCACATTATGCAGAAGCATGCAGTCTCAAGTTAAAAACACCTTTTGAGTTTAAAGATGATCAGCCTGCCAAGTCAAGTTTACAGTGTCATAAATGGAATGGGTAGCATGAGTAAAGGGGATTTGCCCAGCACACAACCTCATGCGCTGCAGGTAGGCTGAATGATAATCTTTAAAAATATATAGGCTATGCAATACAAAACTTTAAACATTTAATAATTTTTTAATGAAAAGAAAAGAAATCAGGAGAGTAAAATATAATTTAAACCACTGGTCTGGCGCTGATACATTATTGTTTGTATCCAGAAGAAGGGGAAAAAAGCAGATGAAAACCTGGCTGGGGAGACGGCGATAACATATCAGTTCTTCAGCAAAGATCACGACATCATTGTGATGCGTTTATCATACAACGCAGTTCGTGTTTATAATCATTTATATCAACTAGTATTAATTCTCTCTCTAGACTTAGTTTCAGGGCTTGTTCTTGTCGGCGCAATATAGCCTCGGCTTATTGCACGTACGAATCCGATTGTGAAGAATGATTAAGCGCTTGCGTTTTTTATTGCATCCTTTTCGCAAGTTATTCATTTGTTTTGTTTTTTAAGTGGTGAGAACATTATTTACTGGCAAACATGTTCCTCGATCTCGTACATCAACAAATAATGTAGCCTACTTAAGTTAATTTACCTTTTATGTAAAAATTAAGGAATAACCGAATTTAATATTAATAAATAAAACATCCGTATAAACGTACATGTTTATTTTTGAACTTTCGTTAATAAAACAACACTAAACTGTTTATAAATATTGTAGTTAAATATTACATTACTTTAACTGCTCGAAACTGTATAATAATAACAATTAAACGTTACATTTTTAAGAACTTAACAAAAATTCTAAATGGCACTTTACTAATCAGTGTAATAATAATAAAAATATTAATAATTATACGTAAAAAGAAAATATTAACCTAGTAACAATATAAGTCAGATGTTTAAAAAAACAGCGTAGTTTCTCTCCACCTTTTGTAGTCATATTTTAAATTATTTGCCAGAGAAACTAACATGTTGACTTTGTCCGGTTTAAGTGAAGAATGGGGTTATAATGTTTCGAGCAATACACTGTCAGACGGTGTGCTTGTAGCGAAAAATGCACAGACAGGCTACTTTTTCACAACCATGCGAGAGAGGGCTTCTGCTTCTGTTCCGCCGCCCGCATTTCTCGCAACGCAGGTTTCTCTACGCTGCGGAGCGGCGCGTTCTTAAGTAGTTACCAAATAGCCTATATGCTCAATTTCTCGTCAATGTCTTCCGTTTATCACTTTCTCTTTTGTATCTGGCCATTTTTGCAAATGCCTCTGCCATGCCTGGCTGAGCTGGGCTTCTGCGTTTAGAAGACAGGAGTTGATTAAGCCTACATGGCTTTTTTTCCCTCGCCGTCAATCGCCACTAGCTTGCATGGTTCGGGACCCGTGGATCTGCGTATCGATGGATTTGCTCCTCAGTGTTTGGACTCTCAGCACTCAGCAGTGAATATTAAAACACACTTTACTTAAAACCCCCATACAAAAAGCTTAATCCAAATTGATTCGTTCACCTTTCTAGTTCGGCACGAATCCAAAATGTTCCCAGATGTAAGAGTTCGTTTTCTAACAAGATTCATGGTTGAACTTGAACTTGCTGAATCGCGCCTAATGTTATATTCTAACAGATATGTAATACTTGGCAACATAACAGTAATTTGTGTTTTAAAGTGCGTGACGTCACGTACTACGGCCGGTGGCAATGGACAACCGAGGTGGCAATGACCACCGCATTGACGCGGTTGTCATGGTGACCGTCACAGCCCTAGTTGTAAGTAAATATATATATATATATATATATATATATATATATATATATATATATATATATATATATATATATATAATATCGCAATATATATCGCAGAGGAAAAAAATATCGCAATGTCAATTTTTTCCAATATCGTGCAGCCCTAATTTATACTACAAAATGGCGTAGAATAGGACGCAGCTCTTGTTTTTTACAGCATTAGCTTTGCAAAGCCTACAGTAGGGCTGTGCGATTAATATCTAATTGCGTTTTTTTTTTTTTTAAGATATTGCAGATATTTAATTTGATTTGCGATTTAATTTTGTAGTCAAGCCAATAATTTAATAATCTGTTTTTTAGTTCCTTACTGCTAAAATGCTCAAAATATATTAACTTATATTAGCAAACAACTCTGAAATTGTACTTTGCTGTTACTTGCTACTACATTGAGTGTCACTGACAGTACTTTTAGTTGACGTTTTAGGAAAGGTGTAGGTTTCACTTGACATGCAAGGGTGAATCAAACAACCCTAACCCCCACAAGAATGAATATTGTATGTGTATATGTGTGTGTGTGTGTGTGTGTGTGTATATATATATATATATATATATATATATATATATATATATATATATATATATATATATATATATATATATATATATATATATATATGAGCAATTCCATGAAAATGTCAACCTTGCCATGAAAAGAAAAATGTTTTCACCAAAATAGCGAAACCGTTTCTACATTTTTTGCGCAGGCAAGTGTTTTACAGTACTTTAACAATACTTAAAAATGTCTCTGTCAATGTTTTCAAACTATTATATTTGATTTACCAAAGTCAAACAAATGTCAATTTCACATCCGTCACATCCATAACGAAAAAGTGTCACATCCATAACAAAGCTTTTCCTTAAAAAATGCAAAAATGTCAAAATAAAATAAAATCAATCAGTTTTGTTCTATAAAGAGCCAACTCTTATCCTTTTGTTGAGCATTATTTGTTTTGGGTTGTGCAGTTTAATTCACAGAATTTTTGCGAAATATGTTGTATACTGTAAACTCGCAGACTTTTTTGTCACATCCATAACGCTTGTTTATTTTCCTCATTTAAAGTATAAAAATGTTCACAGATTGAATTTTTTTGATCCCATAACTCTGTGGTTAGTTGTTTTGGAAAATATAAACAGATGCTTCAATATAATGTTAACGTATACTTTCTCTGCGAATTTATGTTTTGAATTTTTACTGCAAATGTCACATCCATAACGCTGGAATCAGCCATATATATATACAGTTGAACCCCCTGAATTATTAGCCCCCCTGTTTATTTTTTTCCAATTTCTGTTTAACTGAGAGTAGATTTTTTTCAACACATTTCTAACCATAAAATTTTAATAACTCATTTCTAATAACTATTAGAATAATAATTATTATTAATTATTAATAATCTAATAATTATTTTCTCTTTGCCATGATGACAGTATATAAGACTAGATATTCTTCAAGACACTTCTATACAGCTTAAAGGGGCTAATAATTTTGTCTTTTAAATGTCTTTTAAAAAATTAAAAACTGCTTTTATTCTAGCCGAAATAAAACAAATAAGACTTTCTCCAGAAGAAAAAATACTATCAGACATACTGTGAAATTTTCCTTGCTCTGTTAAACATAATTTGGGAAATATTTAAAAATCAAAGTGGGGCAAATAATTCTGACTTCTGAATATTGTGTGTTTGTGTGTGTGTGTATATATATATATATATATATATATATATATATATATATATATGTATGTATGTATGTATGTATGTATGTATGTATGTGTGTATGTATATGTGTATATAAAATCGATATGATCTGTGAGAAACAGACACGGCTAGTGTTGAATTGCTATTCCTATATATAGCATGATAATATTCATTCATTCATTCTCTTGTCGGCTTAGTCCCTTTATTAATCCGGGGTCGCCACAGGGGAATGAACCGCTAACTTATCCAGCAAGTTTTTTACGCAGCGGATGCCCTTCCAGCCGCAACCCATCTCTGGGAAACATCCACATTCACACACACACTACGGACAATTTAGCCTACCCAATTCACCTGTACCGCATGTCTTTGGACTGTGGGGGAAACCGAAGCACCCGGAGGAAACCCACACGAAGGCAGGGAGAACATGCAAACTCCACACAGAAACGCCAACTGAGCCGAGGTTCGACCCTGCGACCTTCTTGCTGTGAGGCGACAGCACTACCTACTGCGCCACTGCCTCGCCCAGCATGATAATACAGATCCTCAAAATGAATAATGTAACCCGAAATGTGGAATTTAAACCTCTTCTCTTCTTTGCTGCTTGGTGTGACAGCTCACGATTCGATTAATGTCCTTCACGATAAGCCCAGGAAACTTTAAGAAACAGCGAGTGTTATCTATCACCCTCACCTGCGCTATCCACTTAAAATGAGCGCTGTGCTGCACCTGAAGTTGTTCTGCGGTCTAACCGCAATTGCGGAAGAGATCGTGCATTAGGGATGCAACAATTATAGATGATGATTGTACAATTATAGTCTGAAGAATAATGGTGGTTATGGTTATGACTAGGGTTGAAACGGTATGAATTTTTCACGGTATGATAATCGTCTAAAACAATACCACGGTTTGACGGTTTCGCGGTATACGGTATGTTACAAATGTTACAAAATAATAGAACAGTGAAGCAAATTTGACTTTTTCCAAATAATATATTTTCAGTTACTATAAACAACACCACTTACAATGAACAAATAAAAAATAAGAAAATAATAAATAATGTGTCAAAGTCCAAATAAAGTCCAAATAAACATGGTGCAAATCCTCAGTAAAAAATAGATATAAATATTTACTATACTATAAATAGTTACATAACGAAACTAGATTCAATATGGACCATCCTTAGGTTTTATGTGCCAGCATGGATATGGTTGTCTGTGGATATGGATTTGGATATGGTTGTCTGCAATGCAGACAAACAGCTGCACCTTCATTTGCGTCTTTTGAAAACAGCAAGAGCAGCAGTTCGTCTTTGCTGTGTCACTGTTTTGTCATGTTTCTGTGCTGCTGTGCATGCAAAAGTACTTAGTATGAGAATTATTTCATGCAAAACTTTTTTTTTGCGTTTTATTTAGCCGCGCATAAATGTATGCCTATCTCTCATTCCGTGTTGTTCAAAAAGCTCATTGTTGGTCCACAAACAAAAGCGAAACCTATGCTTATTGGTTGTGATATAGCGAGTTTGAACCAATCTGGGCATGGAGGAGGGACAATGCATCAATGTATCATGTCTGGTTTGTCCGGAGACACAGTGACGAGCGTTTCTTTGTCAAATCAGCGTTGTCAAATTTTGATGACGTAACCGCACTGATTCCGGAGCGTGATGTGATACAGCACTGGAAAGCTGAGATTCTCTTCTTTATGCCAATCTTTGAATTGTATGAATCGGATCAGCGGATCAAAAGTTATTAAATATTTAAGAGCAATACTTATTTTTAGCCGCGGGCGGCTGTCTCGGTCTTTAAGTGTTAAAACTGTTGATATGCAATTGTTCATGGTATGATAATCGTGCACGTTCAAATCGTGGTAGACCGTCATACCGGTATATTGTTACAACCCTAGTTATGACCATTATTATGCATTTAATAAATTTAAAACATGACTAGTTTAGAAAATCGCATGAAAACTGCTTATTTTAAAGTGTTGTTTATTGCTGCTCAGTAACCAAATGCAGCACAGAATATTAATTTAACACAACCAACCTCAGCTTTCCCAATAATGCACAGCCCTAATTGAAAATGTTTTTCTCCTCTCCAGCTTGTCTTTAACATCACAGCACAATGGCAGCAGAGCAGCGCATCAGAATGCTTGCGTTTGGAGGAGATGTGCTGGTTTTCCAGAGCAAGACTTTCGGCACAAAGGCCCGCGGCTCCGAGGTGTCCTTCTGCCGTTTCTCCTTCAACCAAGACTCGCAGATGTTCTCCATTAAAGAGCGAAACAGCATTCACAAAGACAGCTCTGCAGAGATCGAGATTATTCACTGCTGCGCTGCTCTGGATCAACAAAAACGGCAAAAAGTGCCTTGCGTTTTACTGCGGCTGTGCAAAAAGAGAGCATCTGCTTTTAAATACATGCTTTACTCCATATGCAATGATGTGAAGCTTCATGTGGAGTTTGTGTTAATGCACGATATTAGGGATCGGATTTCAATACTGCAAGGCCCTACGTTAACATGGAGACATGAAAATGTGGTTTACCATGCATCTTTGAAGGATGGAGGAGTGAAGGAAGCGCAAATTCCCTTTAAAGTCGATTTCATGCATGAGCTTTCCAGAAAAATAGTGGCACCTAAAGAGCAAGACCTGCTTTATTTAATTGAAGATGCACAGATATTAGACGCTGCACGTCTTGTTCCTGACGCATACAGATCTGTGCTGCAATGCATGATGGTTTTGTCTGCTGAAGATGTGCATGGAGATTTAAAATCAGCTGTTTTGGCGGCCACGAGCATGAAACAGCTGGTTTACTTTGAGGACTGTGTTCCTCGGGATGTGTGTGTTCTTCCATATGAGCGGCCGCTGGATATTCAGATTCTTCACACGCTGAAAAATGAGTGTCTTATTGCGGTGAGCTTCGCTCAGGGGCATGTCTGCGCGGTGTGGAAGGACACTTTCCAGGTCAGTGATGCTTCCTCAAGTGTTTTTAAGGGTTAGTTCACTCAGAAGCTAACATCAGCACATGATTTGCTCATGCTATAGGTGTGCTGAAGTTGTATATGAGGTTCTTCTTTAGTTATTTAGGAAATCATGTATGCACACTTTTGGTACTATATTTGTTCTTTTAAGGTACTTTTTATATACATTTATTATTAAGGTTTCACCTTATTTTGATGGTCTGTTTGTTGAATTTAAGCTGCATTGCATCTACAGTACATGCCAACTATTCTCATTAGATTATAAGTAGACTGTGAGGTTGGGGTTAGGGTTAGTACAAGTTGGCCAGATATTAAGCAGACAGTCTATTAATACTTGAATGGGCCATCAAAATAAAGTGTTAGCTTAAATTATATTATTAATAAATGTATTATTAATTATATTGCATATATTTATTCATTAATTTAATGGAGATTATGCATGCATACTCACAAATATAAATCTAATTTAAGTGGGGGTATAAATTAATGAATGCATGAATAAATAAACAAGTAAATGATTGAATATAAATGAGTGAATGAATGAATAAATTAGTGAATAAATAAAGGAACGAATATATACATGAATAGATTTTGGTGAATTAATGAATTCATAAAATAAATAAGAAAGTGATTGAATAAAAACATAAATGAATAAAAGTAAACAAGTGCATGAATAAACTTAATGAGTAAATAAGTAAATGCAAGCATTTTAAAAATAAGTGAATGAATACAGGGTGTCCGTGGGGCTTTAAAAGTATTAAAAGTTGATCAATCAGAGAAAATTAAAAGGTATTAAAAAGTCTTAATTGTGTTTTTACCAGGTCTTAAATTTTGTCCAAAAGCATTGTCCAAAATGTTTGACTAAATAAACCTTAAATATATTTATTTTCCTCCAAATATTAAAAACGGCATGCTCGATCCACGCGATTGGGGTGCGTCCAGCCAAGCTCCTCCGTCCGGGTCACATCACATAATTTGCAACTAACACGGGAAGGTGACGTGACACTCTCCACATGTAGTGAAACCATAGAGCAAAACAGATGGCAAATTGGGAAAATATAAGTTTGCGTACTCCTGGTTGGAGAAAGACGAGTTTAAACAGTGGCTGTCGCTGAAAACAACCACCTAATTTATTCTTTCAAGCTTTGTTTCTTCTGAGCTTATCTGAGTTCTGTTGCATGTTTGTGCTCCATTGATTTATTTAACTACAACTGTTTATTATTAAGTTAAAGGTTTGATACTGTTTTGAACTTGAAGTGGCGATGAGGTCTAAAAATATTCTGAGAAGGTCTTTATAAAGTGTTGAAAATAATTTAAATTTTTTTTTTTTTTTTTATTATTATTAAATTAAAAGGGTCATTTAAATTGAAAATACCTTTAGGATTACTGCATATACCCTGGAATAAATACATGAATAATTTAACAAAATCAAGGAGAAAGTGAATAAATAAATAAATAAATATAACAAACAAGTGCATGAATGAACTGATTTAATAAATAAATAAATGAATGAATAAATTAAATAAAATAAGCATATGAACAAATTAATAATTGAATGAATGATTAAATAATTAAGTGAATGGATGAATAATGTATAAACGAGTGAATGAATTAATAAAATAAATAAGTGTATGAACAAATGAATACTTTAATACAAACCATGTGTAGTATGCTTGGAAAAAAACAATTACAGGAAGGCATTAAAATGCGTCTTTTATGCAACTTCAATATATTTATCAAGTATTAAAGAGGTAAAAAGAAATGCTATATGGGATAAATCTTTAAGAATTAAAGGTGCAGTATGCAAGTTTGACACCCAGTGGTTGAACTAGGTATTGCACACCCAGTTTAAAACGCACACAAGCACAGGTTGCCAGATTGACGACCAACAGGAGCGAGTGATTTAAATTGTGCTAAAAAAAAATAAAAAGTATAAAAAAAGCAACGGCACATGATAGAAGAAATATCCTCCAAATTCAAATGAGTTTTTATCCTAATCAACACTATTTCTCACAGTTGAACAACAGAAAACTGACAATGATCAGCTCAGATACAGCTCATGGGCTTTATTCAGTGTTAAATGCTAATAACGTGAGTTTGAATGCCATTTTACAGCACATTTATCACCATACTACTGAAAGCAGCAGCAGATAGTTCACCTCAGATCTGGAGAATAAAATAAATCATTTCTGTGACTGTAACCAACACAAATCAGTGATTCAGCATGTGCATTTCATCATGTTAAAGATGTTTAATATGTATTAATTAGATTATACAGCTCACAATTTGTCTGGAGTGCAGCGAGTACACTATTTACATTTAGGCTGTATTTACATTTCTGTCGTGTTTGGTCTGGTGCAAACAGCCAAATTGCTCATCACTGCATATCTCGTCACGTAGCGTGTTGTTTGGACACCTAATGGTTATGTTCAAAATATTGATATGATTTGCTAATTAAAGGTGCAGTAGGTGATTGTCTTCAAAAGCATGTGCTGTTGTGCTGGTTGAAAGTCTCTTCACAGTCCAACAGTGCTGATTACAGTAAATGATCTAAATGTGTTCATGTATTTTTATATTCTGGATGAGGCATAAAATAAATAAATAAATGTTCATCCAATAAAATATTGTCGGGCCGACAATTAACTCAATCGCTACAGGCATCTCAAACTGTCTGTCAACAAATTTAAATGTGAATATCTGCGCAGCCTCTTTACGCTGACAGATACCTCACTCGCGCGCACACGTGAAGCCAGATCTACTGCCGGCAGAGAGACATCATCGTGGCAAACTCTGCATCCACCTGAACTTCTTTCTGGAAGACCGGCGTGGTCTTGTATGCATGTAAACAAAGATTGTATCTGAAAGAGCTTCTGGCAAAAATGCAGAATCAAAACCTTACTAAACACTGAGTCAATATCAGAGTTACTTTTGCACGCTGGAGGGAAATGACGTTATGCAGTTCAAAACAATGATCTGAAGGGTGACGCACACGGCTGAAGTATTTCTTTTAGACAGGGATGATTTAAAACTATTTTAGCCACGTAAAGCTGATGTTGACTGTGTTCTTGTTTATGAATGGGTTTATATGCATGGTAGTGTCGTTCAGCCACTAAAAACGTCCAGCAGAAGATTGGCTATTTTCAAGTTCATGGAGTATCTTTTACAGCATCAGTAATATGGTCTGTTAAGTAGGGCTGTGCAATTAATCGAAAATCCGATTTCGATTTTAGCTCCTAACGATTATGAAAAACCATTAATCGAGATAAGCATGCTGTCAGCATTCGGTCTCATTCACACACTGACGAGCAGAGTGCACATCTAAAGTCATCTTAATGTGAGCGCTTTAATGTTCAAATAGGTGTCAAAACGCTGTCTTTAGTAATTATTTATATTAACCCTTATTTGTGTAATAAACAAACGAGTTGAGAATCAAAGACGTGAAAGAGAAACCATTAAAGTGACAGCGCGCGATGTTTCTGCTGCCGCCTGTTTTTATGATTATTAATCAAACAACAAAACGAGAAAATCCCTCACTGCTCTTGACTGAAGGAGTTTTGTAGCTGAAGTGTTTTTCTTACAGTGAAGATGCTTAAAGCACAGTTTGTTTCATATTTTTATTCTATTGTATTTATTTCTCTTTTCTTTGCAGGGAGGAAAATAGCTGTATGTGTGCAGTTGAAATCAGAATTATTAGCGCTCCTGAATATTAGCAACCCTTTCCTCCCCAATTTCTGTTTCATGGAAAGAAGATTTTTTTCATTTTATTTCTAAACATAATAGTTTTCTTTTCTTTTTTTTTTTTTTGAATAACTGATTTTTTTTTTTATCTTTGCTATGATGACAGCTCATAATATTAGACCATTTTCAAAATACAAGCATTCAGATTCAAAGTGCAATTCAAAGGCTTAATTAGGATAATTAGGCAAGTCATGATATAACAGTATATATACATTGTATAACAGTAGTTTCTTCTGCAGACAATCAAAAATATTTATTGCTTAAGGGGGCTAATAATATTGACCTTAAAATAGGTTTCAAAATATTTAAACCTGCTTTTATTCTAGCTGAAATAAAACAAATCAGTCTTTCTCCAGAAGAAAAAATATTAGAGGAAATACTGTTCAAATTCCTTGCTCTGTTAAACATAATTTGGGAAATATTCATTTAAAAAAAAAAATCTCAGGAGCGCTAATAATTTTGACTTTAACTGATAATCGTTTTGAATAATCGTGATTACAATTATGACCAAAATAATCGTCATTATGATTTTTCCCAAAATCGAGCAGCCCTACAGTTAAGCATTCGTTTAGTTGTTTAAGTGTAAAAGGAGATGAAAACAAGCCATGTATGATGATCAGCGAGCACAACTGAAACTGAAAAGTCACTCGTTTACTTGGTAAAGTAAATGTAATGTAAAAAGATGACAGGATATTTCTGTTTTAGCACAGCTTTATTCTGATCAGGTTTTTATTTAGTTTAATAACAGAACATAAGTAAATGTGCTCTTTTCCCTAACCAGCTTTACTGAGGCGAAGTTTGATTTTGATTCCTGAGGCCTGTCAACAACTTCGCTTGATAAACTGCGTGTCTCTGGAGTTTTCTAACTGGTGAATGACATGATCTGGTGTTATATTTAATCAGTGCACGTTCATGACTTAAGGAGGCATGGCTTTGGAGGGCAGGGGAGGGATGTGAACTTTCTAAGCTATTATGCTAATGCTAGCATTTTGGCAGATGACCTACTACACCTTTAATAAACGCATCATTCAATTCAATTCAATTCAGCTTTATTTGTATAGCGCTTTTACAATGTAGATTGTGTCAAAGCAGCTTTACATAAATGGTCATAGTAATTGGAACAGTGTGGTTCAGGTTTTAGTGTTTAAGTTCAGTTCAGTTCAGTTTAGCTCAGTTCAGTGTGATTTAATCATTACTGAGAGTTCAAACACTGAAGAGCCAATTCATCGATGCGTAGCTCTACCAATCCTGAACCATGCGAGGCAGTGGCTACAGCGGAGAGGGAAAAAAAACTTCACCTGATGGGAGTGAAGAAAAAAAACCTTGAGAGAACCAGACTCAGTTGGGCACGACCATTTTAATTTCTCCGCTGGCCAAAAGTCTTGTGCAGAGCTTCATTCGCCGTGGTTTAGGCTGGAAGATGGCCTCAATGAAGACTCGTCTGTCCCTGGAGCTTCGCTGGGTCAGACTCATGTTCTCCACTCCCCACGACCATCAGCGCAGGAGCAGCTCAGGATATGGCCTGGTCCCGGATATGGAATCCTTGGGATCATCATGTGGAACTCTGATCTCATTTTGGTGTTCGTTTGCTACTGTCCACCGTAGGTCGCATTTTGGTCATGGACGCACACTTTGAGAGCCTTCCTGACTGAATGAATGAAATAGGCTGTTTTTCACCCAGGCAACCTGGGCTGCTAAAATATAATTGGCTAAACTGGCATTGGGCGGGTTAAAGCGACCAAAACAAAGAAAGACATTCCAGTATGTGCGTACTGCACATGGTCAAAGCAGAATATCTGACTTCAGCAGTGTTTTTCAGATAAACAAGAGTATTCACTGAGCATGTTTCTGAAATATCTCCATATTATGGTGTTTTATGCTTTAGAGGAGTGAAAAACTTACATACAGCACCTTTAAAGTCTGCATGAACTTTAGCAAAAGGGAAACTTAAGAACTGACAAGTAACTTAATCTGTGAATTTACTTTAAAATCGTTCTGAATTGCTCTGGCATCATGTGACCCTCACTTGAATATCTCTCTTGTAAATAAAACAAGCATTTGAAAATGTTAAAGTCTTAAATAGATGAAGTTTCTGAAATACTGAAGCAGCTTTTTACGTCCCGTCGGTCACCGAGTTTACTGGACAGCGCTGACGGAGGATATAATGCTCTATTTAAAGGTTAGCGCTCGTAAATTTCAAAGGAAAAGAAAAATGTCAGATTATATATTATCTGTGATGATGCATCGCTGCGTTGGCTAATCCAGGAGCTTCAGAAGCGCAGATATTTAAGAAAACATTTATGTCTAATACTGTATGTTTGTGTTAAACATGCATGAAAGTGGAAAGTTTTCCATACACTAGGCTAACGGCACAAAATGCATGAGGAAACCGAGCTCTAAAGCCACTAATGCATTATGTATGATGTTAAATGTTACACTTTTGATAAAGTAAAAAAATCTGTTTATTTTAGTGCATCTTGGTATTTAGTCGGCTCATAAAAAGATTTCTATCTCAATAAATTCTGTTTATCTTTCTAAAACTTTAAAAATCAATTTAACCTGTCTTTAGTGAACTAAATTTTATATTTTTTTGTGTTTTAAATAAGTGCTGAATATTCAGAAAGAAATGACAAAGATAAAAAATGTTCATAAAAAAATATGAAAAAGAAAAGCGTTTATTCATGTGCAGTATGTATGTATGTACAATACAGTAACTAAATAATATTCATTCATTTATTTTCTTGTCGGCTTAGTCCCTTTATTAATCTGGGGTCGCCACAGCGGAATGAACCGCCAACTTATCCAGCAAGTTTTTACGCAGCGGATGCCCTTCCAGCCGCAACCCATCTCTGGGAAACATCCACACACACACTCATACACTACGGACAATTTAGCTAACTCAATTCACCTGTACCGCATGTCTTTGGACTGTGGGGGAAACCGGAGCACCCGGAGGAAACCCACGCGAAGGCAAGGAGAACATGCAAACTCCACACAGAAACGCCAGATGAGCCGAGGTTCGAACCAGCGACCTTCTTGCTGTGAGGCGACAGCACTACCTACTGCGCCACTGCCTCGCCAACTAAATAATAATATGTAATATAATTAAGTAAATAAATAAAATAATAAACAATTATGTTTAGAAATGTGTTGGAAATATCTGCTCTCTGTTAAACAGAAATTGGGGAAAAAATATTCATGTAGCTAATAATTCAGGGGGGCTAATAGTTCTGACTTCAACTGTATCGCCCTATTCACACGGGGCTTCAGCGTCAACGCTTGACAGAGGGCGTGTCTGAAGTTGGCGCTGAAACGATCGTCATAGAAGCGTCAGCCAATGAAATTCAGTCAGCAATAGGCCACTGTCTGAGCTGGTGTATTTGCATACAGCGATCTGATTGGCTGACGCTTCCGTCGGCGCTTGAAAAGTTGAGCTAGTCCCAACTTCTGCAGCGAGGAACGCTTTTGAAGCGGCGCCGACGGATCCACAATGCAGTTCGGCAACGCCTGACGTCACCCATTCAAAAAGAATGGGAAGCGTTGACGCTGAAGCCCCGTGTGAATAGGGCGTATGTATGAGTGTAGGGTTGTAACGGTATGAATTTTTTATGGTATGATAATCGTCTAAAACAATACCGCGAAACCGTCAAACCGTGGTATACGGTATGTTACAAATGTTACAAAATAATAGAACAGTGAAGCAAATTTGACTTTTTCCAAATAATATATTTTCAGTTACTATAAACAACACCACTTACAATGAACAAATAAAAAAATAAGAAAATAATAAATAATGTGTCAAAGTCCAAATAAAGTCCAAATAAACATGGTGCAAATCCTCAGTAAAAAATAGATATAAATATTTACTATACTATAAATAGTTAAATAACGAAACTAGATTCAATATGGAACATCTTTAGGTTTTATGTGCCAGCATGGATATGGTTGTCTGTGGATATGGATTTGGATTTGGTTGTCTGCAATGCAGACAAACAGCTGCACCTTCATTTGTGTGTTTTGAAAACAGCAAGAGCAGCAGTTCTTCTTTGCTGTGTCACTGTTTTGTCATGTTTCTGTGCTGCTGTGCATGCAAAAGTACTTAGTATGAGAATTATTTCATGCAAAACTTTTTTTTTTGCGTTTTATTTAGCCGCGCGTAAATGTACAGCCTATCTCTCATTCCGTGTTGTTCAAAAAGCTCAGTGTTGGTCCACAAACAAAAGCGAAACCTATGCTTATTGGTTGTGATATAGCGAGTTTGAACCAATCTGGGCATGGAGGAGGGACAATGCATCAATGTATCATGTCTGGTTTGTCCGGAGACACAGTGACGAGCGTTTCTTTGTCAAATCAGCGTTGTCAAATTTTGATGACGTAACCGCACTGATTCCGGAGCCTCTGAAAGTCCGCAAATGTTATGTGATACACCACTGGAAAACTGAGATTCTCTTCTTTATGCCAATCTTTGAATTGTATGAATCGGATCAGCGGATCAAAAGTTATTAAACATTTAAGAGCAATACTTATTTTTAGCCGCGGGCGGCTGTCTCGGTCTTTAAGGGTTAAAACCGTTGACATGCAATTGTTCATGGTATGATAATCGTGCACGTTCAAATCGTGGTAGACCGTCATACCGGTATATTGTTACAACCCTATATGAGTGTATGTATATTAGTAAACTAGCTTTTCTTTGCACGGCTATGAAAGGTTGTTTTGTGACTGATTGCAATTTCTTGTAATCTGAAATTATAAACTTAAACTAAGCTGAAAAAAAATGTTGTCTGCAAAATTGTTGCAAACAATTTATTAGTGTTTAATTCAAACAAACAAATTTAATTTAGTAATGTTCAACTTAATTTATTTGTTTAAATTCAACAAAAACAATTTGTTTACAACCCCTTAACTTAAAGAAAATTTAGTAAATTCAAGGAAACATCTTTGAATAATCTTTTTTCAGTGTAGTTTATCTCACACTACAGTTAGAATTGGTGAGATTCACAATTTATAAACCTGTACAAATGCAAACTAAAAATAAAATTTCATTTGTAATTGTAACTAAGTTAACAGTAAATGGGAAAAGCAGTAAAAATATTTAGAATCAAACAAAAGATTGTTTAGACGCTGTTTATTTAGTTTATCTGTGGATCTTTTAATAATCTGTATGATGGTTTCCTCAAAATGTTATGTGTTCAACACTGTTCTCTGTTGTGTTGTTTGAGTGTGTATTTGTGCTTTTGTTTGTGTGTGTGTTCCTGTGTATTTGTTGTCTGTGCGCACATGTTGTTGTGTCTGCTTTTTTCTGTTACTGTGTTACTTTGTGTTTGTCTGTGCCTTTGTGTATGTGTGCTGTGTGTTGTTTTGTTTTTGTCTGCGTGTTTGTTTGTGTATGTCTGTTCAAATGTTTTGGTTTGTGTCTGAGTGTGCGCATGCACACAAAATTGTATAATGTCATGGGTATGATGGGTATTACAGGAGGAGGTTAATTATTATGACATTTCTGAAGTCTTCATTTTTTTAAAAGCCTTATAAACCACACAGAATTGCTATTATTTCTTTTCCAGAAAGCAAAAATACACACAGTTTTCTGTAGGTGTGGAGTTGGGGGAGGGCTAGAAGTAGGGCTGCACGATATAAGGTTTCACCATCGCAGGATGTGCAATGTTGAGTTTATTATTGAGACTATAGTTTACCAGGAGCCACAGTTCAGAACACAGAAGATTTTCTGATTCACTGAAGAGCTTAACCACAATGGAGTGAAAGTTTAACATTTGCATGTGTTTTTAAGGCCTGTGACTGCGTAAGAATTCATGCACAAGAGTTTAAAGTATTCAGGTACATGAAATTGTACCGTTTGTAACTCTAATTAAGATGTATGTATTGGGTTATTTATACAATGAAGATTTCAATTTCTGTACATGAATACTGTGATGCAAACTATTTCACTCGTATCTTACCAACAGTAATGCAGAATAACCCCCATGATCCTCCAGAATCATCCCAATCAGTCTAAATTAATGAATTCTTTCCAGATAGAGCTATTCAAGCTATTTGGTGAAATTGTATTGACCTTGCTCTTGATGTTCGAGCAGGCGCAGCCATTGGCAGCTAGCTCTCTACAACTCTCACATGGTCGCCCACTGAAGCTAAGCAGGGCTGCGCCTGGTCAGTACCTGGATGGGAGACCACATGGGGAAGCTGGGTTGCTGCCGGAAGTGATGTTAGTGAAGCCAGCAGGGGCGCTCAACCTGTGGTCTGTGTGAGTCCTAATGCCCCAGTATAGTGACGGGGACTATATACTGCTCAGTGAGTGCCGTCTTTCGGATGAGATGAGATATCATAATTGGCTTCATGACTCTGTCTCCTCTCCACCAATCAGCTGGTGTGCGGTCTGGCGCCGTTACATCATCCAGGTGTATGCTGCACACTGGTGGTGTATGAGGAGATTCCATTGTGTAAAGCACTTTGAATGCTCAGAAAAGCGCTACATAAATGTAAGGAATTACTGGAATATATTTGACTCGACTTCTGGTCTCATTCCCTTCCATTGATTTTTAGACGTCAAAAGCAGCTCGTTATGTTGGTTGATGCTGCAAACTGGTCATATCTTATCATAATATTCTACTTTTAATGTATAGTCATGAACACGTATGTAGAGCAAGTAGTTTGACTGTTTTCTGCTGTATATTATCCTGTCATTTCTCCCATGAGCAACTGAATCGGTCGTTCTTAAACAATCGCAAACGCTAACGCACTTCCGCATGGCAGAATAAGGTCAATACATGTCACAATAATAAATATTGCATTGTCAATACAAAGTGGAAATACAGTTTGTACAGTATAATGTTATGTCCACACATTTCACCACCCTGTGTGTGTGTATCAGGTGGTCTGCTGCTGGTCTTCTGTTCATCTTCTGCTGGTGGATGATTTTCTGCGCTGCGGCTCTGATCAGATGCTCCTGCTGTTTGAGGACTGCAGCTCATCAGAGCAGATCAACACGTTCCTGCTGACGGATCTGTGCGGCGTCACACATTCGGTGCGTCTGCTCACCTTTACACTTCACTACTGTCTGCATAGAGTTTAGGCTACATGATAGCTCTATTCATTACACTGCTGAATGCTTAATTTTGATTGGCTGATGGCCATTCTAAGGTGTTTGGTTATTGTCAGATAAATGCACAGATAAAGTAGTTCCGGCAGGTTTTGAGTGCATTACAGCTCCATATCACTACACTGAATGAGTTCTTTCAAAGCTACAACAGTCAGAAATCACATCAAAACACAACAGGAGGAGGAGGAGGAGGAGATGTTTTTGGATGCATACATAAAATGATATACTCTGAAGCACTATCATTTTATTTTTTTTTAATAAACTGTACAGGTTTTTAATAATTAGATATTGTTCTGATTTATTTTTTTTAGATCAGGAGGTTTTTTTATTGCTTTCAATATTATAACAAATTTGACACCAAAGGAATTTAAAGGTTCACGAAACCCTTGAGTTTTTTTTTGAGATGTTAACAGATGTGAGTGTTGAGCATCAGTTAAGACAATGTTAGCACCTGTCAGCTGTATTTGTGGGGAAAACTGGATAATTTTGAGCTTTTGTCTGCTAATTTCAGCTTCCGGGTTTAAAATGATTTTTGGGGCAGATCAAAATCGGCGACGTGATGCAAAACTGCAAGTGCAAAGATGACGCGTCAGTTTCTCATTATTATTCATAGCGGAGTTTTCTTATCCTATTAGAAGAGCCGGCTTCTTAATTATTCATGACTGCGCGTGCTTTCCGAAGGCAAGGTAGACCTGTATGGCGGCAAATCAATGCTAATATTAATCGAGCGCAGCGGTGATGTTTACACGCGAGGATAGCCAATAGCGTTAAAGAAAACAAGTAAACCAAGTCCCGCCCCAGGACTGACAAAAATCCAAAATGTTTTGTGCGAGCAGAGAGAAGAACCAGAACAAGCGAGAACCAGCAAGAGTGTACATCGTGTGCACAGATGATGATGTGCGCGTGGGACTTCAGGGTTCAACGCTAAGGATTTATTTCTACTGGCCCTATCGGACCAGTGGTTCAGATTTTTACTTGCCCTGCCAGTATTGACACTGGCCCCACCAAAAAAAGTTAATTGCTATTTCTTAGCCACAAATAAAAAAAATGTCAAAATGTTTGTAAATCTAGAATTTAAATATTTAAAAAATTGTTAAATTGTTTTGCAAATAAAAAGTAGCAAAATGTGCAGGTATTTTATTGCAAAACAAAGGATGACTGACCTGCTAAACTAACGGCAAACTGTACAAAACATCTCTTCATTTTTTTTAGTCGTGGTGTACCCTCGTAAATGTCTGCTTCCAAGACGTTAGAGACAAATGTTTTCCTTTAGCATCATCACTTGATGTTGCCGGCATGTTGCTGTCTCTTAGCTTTACTGGTTGTTACGGAAAAAAAATAACATGCTCACAACATCCAAACAGATAAGAGGAACCAAGAAGGTAGCACTTGAAAAACACAAACGGTTTCTCTTTTCTGACTGTATTTGCACGCAATTGACAAATAGTCACAGGCAAATTGAACTTTAGTTACAGGGCATTAGTGGCCCGATCACGCCAGTAACGATCCTGTCTACTGTCCAGAACATCTCACACGCTGGCCCCGGGCCATCGGGCAGTCCTTATTGTTGAGCGCTGGACTTGTTTTCTCGCGCTGGATTAGTTGAGCGCGCGCGTGAAGATCCCCTGTGCACTCGCGTGCTGTAGCTTCCTCGCGTGTAGGCCTGTAATCTGCTCGCTGTTCACTTCTCCTCGCGCGTAAACATCTCCACTGCGCTCGATTAATATTGGCATTGATTTGCCACCATAGACCTGCCAGTGGCAAGCTGTGACACCTTGATGAATGGGTGAGACGTGTCCATGGACCCACGGCACACAGTATTTAGCTGATCATGAAGGCTCGTATGTGTTTGTTTCCATGATCCACGGGGTTTGTTGCATGTTTTTTCCCGCGATGCTGTCAGGGCGGATACAGCAAAGCTGTTTGTATGCTGCAAGTATTGTTGTCGGGAGAGCAGTGCGAGAATTGGAGAATGGTGGACGCTGTCTTTTATCAGGAGTTCATTCACATTTAGACACATCGCCGTGCTGCTGTGTTCACCTAAATCCTCCAGATTACCAGCAGGGCTGATAGTTAAAATAGACAGGGCAAGTGACCTGCAGCACTGAGTCTGCATTCAGACCCGGGGATTGAGGGAAAAGCCCTCATTTGTAAAATCAGGCCTTTATTTGTCACATACACTTTCGTATAGTGAAATTGAGCATCTCCTTATCTTGCTATCCAGGAGAGTTGTTTTTCTCCAGCCGAGGCCGTCTGGCAGTAGAAAGAAGAGAGTCGAAAACAGTAGGAAAATACTTCAACTTTGGGTCAATATCTGCCAATTTCCCAGGTATTTAATGTCCGTCACTCGTCTCGCGATCTGGCCAAATCGTGTTGCAGGGCTGCTAAATTCACCTTGATGTTTTCCTGTTTGTGGTCTAAGACCATAGTCTGATTTGCGACCCTACCCATATGCGTAGTGTTTATATGAACACGATTATCTTTGTAATGATATAAATTGTAGTTGTGTGTATGAAATTACGAATAACAAATGTAGCAGGGCGTTAAATTACTGTTTATTTCTTTACATTTTAACTTTTGTAAACTATAAACTCATGCGTCTCCTCACGGTTTGTGTCTCATTTTGTGAGCCGACTGACAACAGTTGTTCGCTCCCCTCCTTCTCCCTTCTCTGCTGGTCACGCCCACTCCTGCCCTTTCCTCGCGGAGCTCCACGTCCATTATGATGCATCTTTCAGACGGCTCGGGCAGCTAGCTCTCTGCAACTCTCACATGGTCGCCCACTGAAGCTAAGCAGGGCTGCGCCCGGTCAGTACCTGGATGGGAGACCACATGGAAAAGCTGGGTCGCTGCCGGAAGTGGTGTTAGTGAGGCCAGCAGGAGGCGCTCAACCTGTGGTCTGTGTGAGTCCTAATGCCCCAGTATAGTGACGGGGACTATATACTGCTCAGTGAGTGCCGTCTTTCGGATGAGAGGTTAAACCGAGGTCCTGACTCTCTGTGGTTATTAATAATCCCAGTAATAAGAGTAGGGGTCTCACCCTGGCATCCTGGCCAAATCTGCCCACTGACATCCTAACCATGCTGCACACTGGTGGTGGATGAGGAGATTCCCCCTATGTGTAAAGCGCTTTGATTGTCCAAAATAAAGTGCTATATAAATATAAGGAATTATTATTATTATAATTATTTTTAATTTTATTTTTTTTTATTTTTATAAAATTCTGAGGTAGACCTGAACTGAAAGTGGGGGATGTCATGGCCCTTTAATTCATATCAGTAGCAAAATTCATTTTGAAATGTAACATGCAAGTTACATTTCAGGGCACAGTGGCTCAGTGTTTAGCATTGTAGTCTCACAGCAAGAAGGTCGCTGGTTCGAGTCCCGGCTTTTCTGTGTGGAGTTTGCATGTTCTCCCTGTGTTGGTGTGGGTTTTCTCAGTCCAAACACATGCACTATAGGGGAATTGATCAACTAAATTGGTCGTAGAGTGTGTGTGTGTGTGTATGTGTGTAAATGAGTGTGTGGGTGTTTCCCAGTACTGTGTTGCAGCTGGAAGGGCATTCGCTGTGTAAAACATATGCTGGAATAGTTTGTGGTTCAGTCTGCTGTGGCAAACTCTGAAATATAGACTAAGCCGAAGGGAAATGAATGAATGAACATGCAAAATACTAATGCATTATGTAAAATAGCAGTCTATTTCTGTATTTAAATTTGCATTCTCCATGACATGCACAGTTTGGAGCAAAATGAAAATGAAATGATTTAATTTACTCCCGTAAAACAGTGGTTTTGGAAATGACAAATGTAAATTATATCGTTTTTTATTTTGCACCAAACTTTTCACTTCTTGGAAAATGCCTATTTACATACAGAAATACATTGCTTATTACTAGTGGTGTAACAATCACAAATTTCACGGTTCGGATAACACTGGTTTTTGAGTCCCAGATCGGACTATTTTTTGGATCAGCAAAAAGGAGAGGTAACATGTCATTTGTTTTCCATATAAACCAAAACCATTGGTTTAACAAACTGAACTTAGAACCTGTAATGTTATCAAGAATAAACATCAGAAAAAAACCAGCTGAACCATAGGAAAATATTCAATAGGAAAAATGATATTTGCTGCTGTTGCTGATAATGCTAAATCTAGAAATCTACCATAACCTTAGAGTGCACCTGTTATGCAGAAATCACTTTTCTAAAGTGTGTAAACCCAGTTGTGTGTCAGCAGTGTGTGAATATCTCCAGCCTCTAATGGCCAACAAGAATTAATTGTGTTTGTTATAATCAGACTAGATGAATGAAACACTTCTTCCAAATTCTCCCTTTGTACGTGTCATCAGACAGGAAAAGCCCCGCCCACTAGTGCCCATCTCTCCCTTATTAGCATAAACAGAGCCCTGAGTGAGAAGCAGCCGTCTGTCCATTAGCCATTAGAGTGTTTGAGCTGCTGAAGATGATATCAGCATAGACTCAGAGGATTATAGATGTGGAGTTTTAGATGAAGCACAAATGAACAGCGACTGGAGTCTCCATAGACTGACAGAAGCATGAAGCACACACTACAGCTTAAGGGTGTCATGCTCATTTTCGATTATCGAATCAAAAAATGGAATCGTCGATGCTGCCACGCCCCCATGTCACGTCAGCTTGGCTTGCCAAGCGGAAAAAAAGGTTGTTGAAGTGCTTGTTGAACTGCAGACGCAGGAGACCCGTCGACAGAGCTTAAACCCTCTCCTCTTTCAATGAAGTCGCCGGTGTGAAAGTGTTTTGGATTTCCAGTGAGCTATGTTGACAACGTTCGTGTTGTCAACAAAAAAAATAAAATAAAAACACAGTTTGCAAGCTCTGCTTTGTAAATATCCGGGTTGGGCCGTTAGACGAGTGCTAGCATCGCGATCTTCCGCCCCGCCCCCATTGCAAATCCGTTCGCGAAAAATACACACTCAGGCCCTGATTACACTAATAGGTCTCAGATTTTAAATGTCATTTTATAACGACAGCGATCCACATCCACACTGGCGTTTTGCATTTCTGAGCAGCCCTCCTTCCTCACTACCGCTGAAAACGCACATCACGTGACCACACACACACAGGCTCAGATACAGACGCACACACTGTCATGCGCTCGAGACAGCGGGTCCAGGCAGTCAGCGGGTCAGTAGACTGCTTCAGTCTTTCACACACTTGTACTTGGTAATTTTAGCGAACACCTCAGATACTGTTGGCTGGTTCCTGTTTGTTGTGCACCTTTTTTACCGACGCCATTATAAGGACACAGATCACTGCCTATTCACGAGTCCCGCAGAAAAAGTGATTGACAGGTGGTAATTATGTGTGTAAGTTATTAATTTACTGTATGATTTGTTTATGATTTTGTTTAATTTTTCTATTTTAAATCGAAAAACGAATCGAACCGTGACTTTAGAATCGAAAATGTAATCGATTCGAGGACTTGGAGGATCGTGACACCCTTACTAGAGCTGCACGATTCTGGCTAAAATGAGAAACGCAATTTTTGGCTTAAAATAAATATCACGTTTCTCTCACGATTCTGTAGATGTAAAATAAAGCTTAATATGAGATTGTTGTTTTTTTCTCAAACATATGGTAAACAACAATATTAATATTATGTGCAGGTCTACTGGTTTCTATAAATAATTCTATTCTACTTATAATAATTCTGATGTTGAATTATGTTTGAGATATATGCTTGCAATCTGTCATTGACAACATTATTAGACCATTTAATTCACTGGTAAAATCAACATTATATAGGCTAGAGTTGTTATACAGACTCCGTAAGCATTTATTCTCATGCACAACTCTGTGTTCGCTATTAAAGAAAACACATCAAATGCTTGTCGCAGTCATAACTCTAAAATGCAATATGATTATTTAAATGACGTGCACGCTTTCGGTTTCATTTTCACTGCTAAGTGCTGTTCATACTTTACACGCAGCTCCCAAACGATCACTCTGTGCCACAAACTGAATATTATTTACAACTTTATTAGCTGTTATCCGCGCCATATGCAGGTTCTGTTCACTAAAGTAGACGCGCGCATCTATCATTAGTAGGGCGCGCACACGCACACTTAGCAGCTCATGTCACGTGTGATTTCCCGGCCGCAAATACATCATTATATGAAGACAAAAATGACATTTTTAGGTGAATTATACCTTATAAATACAGTATGTGACACTTTCAACATCATTTGGAGGTGTCAATGTCAATGAGCAACGTGTGTGAAACAATAAACAGACTCGTGCAACCGGCTTTTCTTCTCTCCTGAACTTGAAAATATGATTGACAGAATCGTAGAAATGCTGGATTAAGATCGTCTAGGGGGTCGAATCGAGATCACCATCTTTTTATGATTAATAGCTCTAGCACACAATCACACTGAAGCATACAACCACACCTGACCAGCACTGACAACACTAGTCCTGTTTTACATCTGCTGCTATGCTGATGCATAGTAGAGCTGTGAACCTACACTAGTCTCACGGTTCGATTACGATTATCATGCCATCGATACGGTTCAATTCGATATCTCGGTGCATCCCAGTACTTTTCATACACAGTTTTATATTTTCCTCACAGCAGCAGTTCTTGTATTAAAATGTATGAATATATTTATATATATATATATTAGTGCTGTCAATCGATTAAAAAAAATTAACTGATTAATCGCACCTTTTTTAAAAAAATTATCGCATTTAAAAAACTGAAAGTTGTAATTTTGGCTATTCAAATGTAAAATTAATGTAAATGCAAGACAAAAACTATTTAAATTCAAAATATAATTGTTTAATAGAATTTTTGTTTAACTTGTAACACAGATTTCTTCATGTAAACAACAAACCCACAATAAACCATCAAGATCCTGCTTGACAGCCATATTTATTACAGAAATTAAAACACAGGCATGTTAATGACATTTAAATTTCAAAACAATCAATGCCAATAAAGAAAACATTGATTTCCATGTTGGATTTTAAGTGGACTGCAAAAAAAAAGCCAAAATACAGGAATTACAGATATGGAAAATGGAAAATTTCTTGCATGTTGAACACACGTCCACCACAACAGGAAGTAAAAAAAACGGCAACTGCGTTAATTGCGTTAATTTTTTTAACACGTTAATAATTTAAAATTAATCGCACTAATTTTGACAGCGCTAATTTATATACTATTTGTAATAAAATTTTGTCATTTAATCAAACAGTCAGATATATAAACTGTACCTTTAAACAACACAAGCATATAGCAAATAATATAAACAAATATAAATATCCCGCTCGCTTTCTGATCCTTGTCTAGTTCTCTTACACCCCTTTGATTGGTCACACCCTCAACGAAAACGGTTGCGATTGGCTCTTGCGCGCTGCGCTCTTCACAGATGAGTGATGCTGATAAGCGGCAGGCAGCAGCGGCGATCACAGCTGATGTATGATAGACACGGTGGAGAAAACTCTGCAGACACGCGCTCGAGTCTGTATCTAGAAGTAACGCTGTACAACAGCCGAGAGGAGAAAGAAAAGTCACACCAGCAGGTCAAATGGGCCACAGTGTATGTGTATGCGTGTGAGAGACAGAGAGAGAAATGGAGTATTTTCATTCTCTCAATGGCAGTGAAATAGGGGCTTCTGCTGTAAATATCAGCGAAAGACAGATCCAGCAAACACATACAGTCAAATTGTGCACAGTTTATGAGTTTTAAGTCGTTGGAGTGTTGTAAATACTTGCGCTCGCCTCCCTCGCGACAAAGCGCATATGAGATAAATGACATCAGTACATAATAACCGGTTATGATTATTACTGAACCGATAACGAATTGTCCGCATCTGCATCGCGGTGCACCAAAGAAACAATTAATTTTGACACCCCAAATGCATAGACATTTATAGCTCCACCTTCTAATTAAGAAGAGCACAATCTTATTTGAATTTAAAGCGACAGTCACCAAAACACCACAATTAAGATTAAACCCTGTATGGGTCAGTTTCAGAGAGTTAGAGCACATTATCTATGTGCTAATTTGAGCAGAAACTTCACTACACATTCTAGACACATTATTTAACATCTTGCAAAGAGGGGCAGAATAGCTCCATTTTAAAACGGTGTTACCATTATTCTTTACACCATTAGTTGTAATTGATAGCTCCTGCAGGATACACTTGTCTGATTTTCAGTGTGTTAAATGTGTTTTAGCGCGGCCGGACAGACAGTGAGGTCTCGAACACATCAGACGAGGTGCAGGAGAACCACCTGCTCACCGTTCAGGCTCTGGACTCCCGATTGCAGGTACTTTAACCTCTAGCTCATTCATGCATTCCTTCAGCTTAGTCCCTTATTTATCAGTGGTCACCACAGTGTAATGAACCGCCAACTTATCCAGCATATGTTTTACACAGCGGATGCCCTTCCAGCAGCAACCCAGTACTAAAAAACATCCATACACACTCATTCACACAAACGCACACTCATACACTATGGCCAATTCAGTTGATCAATTCCCCTATAGCGCATGTGTTTGGACTGTGGGGGAAACCGGAGCACCTGGAGGAAACCCACGCCAACACAGGGAGAACATGCAAACTCCACACAGAAATGCCAACTGACCCAGTCGGGACTCGAGCCAGTGACCTTCTTGCTGTGAGGCCACAATGCTAACCACTGAGCCACCGTGCCACCCCATTTATTTTCTGAGGAGCTTAAACAAAAAAAAAAATTATATATATATATATATATATATATATATATATATATATATATATATATATATATATATATATATATATATATATATATACATATATATATATATTTTTTTGTAATATTGTCAGAGAGAGAGTTTTTTTTTTTATTGAATCAATTTAATTAATTTTAATTTCTCTCGCACTTTTATAATGTAGACAGTGTCAAAGCAGCTCAACTCAAATGTTCTAGTAAATTGAAACTGCTTCAGTCCTGTTTTCAGAGTTAAAATTTTACTACCATATCAGCTTCGCTGTTTTTTTCATGCCAAAACCAGATCAAATTTACATTTTATAAATATCCCTTTTCTATTAAAAACATTATAACAATAAATAGACATCAGCAGCAAAGCAGTATTGTCAAACATTTTCCCCATTCAACAGCAGTTCCAATGCAACTTCTCAATTTTATAATTGAATTTTTGATCATTTGAAATATCTATTATATATATATATATATATATATATATATATATATATATATATATATATATTTATTTATTTTTTTAAGTAGAACTCAGAATTATTACCCCCTGTTTATTTTTTTCCCCAATTTCTGTTTAACAGAGACATTTGTTCGATACATTTCTAAATATAACAGTGTTAATAAGTCATCTCTAATAACTGATTTATTACATCTTTGTCATGATGACAGCACATAATATTAGACTAGATATTCTTCAAGACACTTCTATACAGCTTAAAGTGACATTTAAAGACTTAACGCGGTTGATTAGGTTAACTAGGCAGGTCAGGGTAATTAGGCAAGTTATTGTATAATGACGGTTTGTTCTGTTGACAATCAAAAATAAGGGGGCTAATAATATTGAACTTAAAATGGTGTTTAAAGAATTAAAAACTGCTTTTATTCTAGCCGAAATGAAACAAATAAGACTTTCTCCAGAAGAAAAAATATTATCTGAAATACTGTGAACATTTCCTTAATCTGTTCAACATCATCTGCAAAATGTTTAAAATAAGAAAAAAAAAATTGTAATGGGGGCGAATAATTCTGACTTTGTGTTTGTGTGTGTGTGTGTTTGTGTATGTGTGTGTGTGTGTGTGTGTGTGTGTGAGTGTGAGCGCGCCTTTAAATGTCACTTTAAGCTGTATGGAAGTGTCTTGAAGAATATCTAGTCTAATATTGTGCTGTCATCATGGTAAAGAGAAAATAAATCAGTTATTAGAGATGAGATATTAACACTATCATGATTAGAAATGTGTTGAAGGAATCGGCTCTCTGTATTTATTATTATTTTTGAAGCATGTTTAAATGTCCTTGCAATGCAATTTCAATTGTTGGCTAATACATTTAAACATGCCTTTTTTATTGGAATACCCCGCTCAGATCTGATGGTGAGTGCTGTGTGTTTATTTGTTTTATTCAGAGCGGTCTGATGTATCTCGAGGAGCTCCAGAGAGACGTGCAGGTCAAAGACAGATTTGTCCAGCAGACTCTGAGTGCTCTGGCTGACCTGCTGTCCGGCAAACATCATCTCACACCCACCCCAGAACAGGTTCATACGCTTGTACACTCATAAACGCACGCCAAGGAAAAACTGCAGGGAAATAAAGGGCCAGTTTTTCCATGCAATGGTAGATATGCACAGAGATGTTTAATTGTCAGTCAGTCAGCCCAAGCGCTTCCAGTCAATAAGCCTGATTGATAAATGATCTAAAGTGGGTCTCAGACTAGATAAGAAGCACTGCATTAAATTACATTTTCCCCTGCTATTTCTTTAAAATATGAACGTTTATTTCACTGCAGTATTTTCAATGTAGTTTCTGTGCTAGCCTGCTGCTGCTGAGGGTGCTTATGTGTAAACGGCTTTTCATCTCGTTTTACGCTTTAACTAAATGAAAGCTGAAGTGTATTTAGGCAGAATCTTGGTGAAAAAAAATCTATTTTTTAAAAAATATTTCTTATAGACCTTTTTTCGTGGAATGCAAAATTACCCATGATGCTTTGCGTGTATGCGCAAGGAGAATGCGAAGGACTTCCGGTCGGCAGCTGATGCGTGTAAACAGTCACATTTGGACAGCTTTGAAACGATAGTTTTAATCTATTTTACCTGCTTTTATCCTCTTTGAACTAATACTGTTGTCTATCAGCAGCATCTCCTGGACTGATCATTTACAGAAATGTGATCTAATAGGATGGAAAACAGCTGCTGTGAGGCGTTTCCCCCTCGTTGTCAGACGGCATCTTCTGCAGTGTAAATGAAGCCTCGTCATCACTAAAGTCAACATTTTCTCTTTATTTCACATATATAACCAGCCCAAACTAATGTAGTTCACCAAAATGTTTGACACACACATGTAGCCTGTACTGTGCCACTGACACACTGATTTAATAACTGTGACAAAGTGAAAATATAGACTAGTGTCATTTCCAAATGACAGAAAAACACAAACCGTGGTGAAAACAACACACGAAATACACAAACGGCTCGCGATTAGAATGAACAGCAAATCAGCAGCAGAGGATCAATAACAGACTTTTATTGCTCATTTTTGTAAATTGCACGACTTTCATACCTGTTAAGTTTCATGCCAGTTAGAGGTGTGAACCTATACTGGTCTCACGGTTCGGTTCGGTTACGATTATCATGCCTTCGATTCGGTTCAATTCGATATTTCGGTGCATCACGGTGCATTGACGATGCGTTCCATATACAGTGTTATATTTTAGAGGAGAGGCTATAACAAGCTGTCTGTATAAACACACAGAGACTCAGCACCACACTGTCTCTCATTCACACACAAACATAGACAGCACCAAAGAAACAAACACACACACATACACGCACGCACGCACGCACACACGCACACACTTAAGCCCTCGCAACAGGGAGAGCTCGCGAAGAGCGGAGCAGAAAAACGAAAAAAATAAGCACTTTTCCGATGGTCCCTTGCTGAGAGCTCCTCTCAGCGCGAGCTCTCCCGGCTAAACACATATTGCGAGGGCTTAAACGGAGCAGTGCTCGTAGTGTGGAGCGAAAAAAAAGAAAGACAGCTGTGAAACATAACCAGCTTTGTCTTTTTGTAGGAAACACACTTTAGATCTTTTTAGGGTCAGAGGTTTTTGAGTTATTGCCGTCTGTAACTGAATGTTTGTCAGGAATATCGAAAACAAAACCAACTGAACCGCGCTCATTTCTGACACCCCCCTGCATGTACAGCGCCCTTAGCATTTGCCTATGGTGCCTATGCCACAGGCCGGCCCTGAGTTGGCTGAGTGTTGTAAATACTCGCGCTCACCTCCCTCGCGACAGAGCGCATTGGAGATCAATGACGTCACTACATAATAACCGGTTATGATTATTACTGAACCGATACCGAATTGTCCGCGTCTGCATCCCGGTGCACCGAAGAAACAATTAATTTTGACACCCCTAATGCCAGTACTCTGGTTTGCTCTCTCTCTCTCTCTGTGTGTGTGTGTGTGTGTGTGTGTGTGTGTGTGTGTGTGTGTGTGTGTGTGTGTGTGTGTGTGTGTGTGTGTGTGTGTGTGTGTGTGTGTGTGTGTGTGTGTGTGTGTGTGTGTGTGTGTGTGTGTGTGTGTGTGTGTGTGTGTGTGTGTGTGTGTGTGTGTGTGTGTGTGTGTGTGAGAGCCGCTGAGCTAACAGCTGACAGGCCGGGAACGCACTCACACACTCTTTCTGACGGCAGACACGTGAACTAGGAGAACGTTTTTCTCGTATTTCTGACGCGCTTGAACCACATGTGACAGATTATAACGGATTTAACAGACACATTTATAAGTTGTGTGTCACAAAAACACTCTGTCATCCATTAAAAACGTTATTGAAACCCGTTTTCGGAGCGCAAATTACCAGTTGTACACGCTGTGAACGGAAGTTTGTAGCATTCTGCTGGAAGACGCTGGTCGCTATGGCGCCATCCATGCAGCAGCCATGAAAAAGGTCTATAGAATGATGTGTAAAGTCAGTGTTTTTGATGTGGTTTGTTTCTGATGTACGATAGGAGGGTCTGGTGTCTCTGTGGGATGATGAAGATGATGAAGATGATGCTGGTGTTATGGATGAAGGGATGCAGACTGAAGATGCTGAAGCTCTTCTCCAGGTGGATAGAGTCTGGCAGAGAGTCATTGGCCAGAGTTTGATCATCGGAGTCCTTCTGATGCCAACAAATGGCACGTATGTCATCCGATTCACGCTTAGGCTGCTTTCACACCTGTAGATGGATTGTTATTGTTGGTTTTTGTTCTTGGTGCGATTTTAGTTGTCACGCAGCAGGGTTTCTAAACAGACCAAAATTCTCACAGCGAGTCACCTGCGACTGTAAACTCTCCTCACACTGGTCAGAGTTTGGTTTATTTTCCTGGATTCCTCTAAGCCAGGGGTGTCAAACTCAATTTCTGGAGGGCCGAAGCCCGAAGTTTAGTTCCAACCCTGCTCCAACACACTTACCTGTAGGTTTCAAACAAGCCTGAAGGACTCAATTAGTTTGATCAGGTGTGTTTAATTAGGGTTGGAACTAAACTGTGCGGAGCTGCGGCCCTCCAGGAACTGAGTTTGACACCTGTGCTCTAAGCTATCATACGTTGTTATTTTAGTTTATGACATAAAAAATAAGACATTATAGATGAAAAGGTGCACTTTAATTTCGAGTGCCACCCACAATAGTCACATACATCATTTGTTGTAATATGTGTATATATGTATACATATTTGACGTTGCGTTCACCGAATATTTTCCGTCACTGACTGATTTTTTTCAGCAGTGATGGAAAAATCTGAAGGCGATCCGTCATTTTGACAGATTATGCTGAGGGGGATCTATTTAATTTGTAGCTAACTGTAATTCCTGTCCTGTGATGGAGATTGCCCTTGTTTTGTCTCCGCTGCGTACAGTTGCAAAAATCTCACAGCAGCTGAGTGTGAGAAGTTTCTTTAAACGGCCAAATAGTTGTGATATTAATAATAAAGGTGAAATAAAGATGAAGTGATGCAGTGGACGATGAAGAACAAACACACAAGAATCCTCAGTTGCCGACAGGTGTTACGGGCCAACCAAGCGGCAACAAGGAGGTCAGGTGGTTTGGAGTGCGTTGTGAGCACCATGCACTACCGAACGCAGAGAGGTGAGGCTGCGCCCCTGGTGCTGAAGGAGTGCGTGCTGCAGTATTTTTTCCCGGTGAAACGTGTGCTTGCAAGACTGGGAAAACCCACATTCAGAAAATCCTGCAAACTTCTGATCACTTCCTTTGGAGAAATGTTTCCTAACTACAAAACGCCAAAATCGGCCTGAGCTCGGCTGCCCTTCAGCGCCTCCGACTCGGCATCGGCGAGTGTTATTCAGGCCGAGTATGGCCCGCAGCTCCTCCGCACATGCGTTTGTGATGCGGCTGTAAAGCACAGGCCCGATTCCTGTTAACCATATCTGGCCTGAGTCTGTCTGTAGAGTCCTTCTGGGAAGTACTCTTCAGTGTGGCAGCAGAACGCGGCTTCAGCCTCCAGAACAAATTTAAAACTGTCACGAGAAGTCGACTTCCCGAGGCAAAGACACCGAATTTAATGACTATTGCCTCTGCATCAGACTCTCTTGATGCGCTTGATTACACACAGGCAAGCACCCAGTTCAGGTCGACACAGGACGAATATACGAGTTAAGGCAGATATGAGGTTTTGTTCATTTGTCAAATAAATAAATTAATAATTTAGCCGATATGCTCGTCGTGCAAGTTCATTATTGAAATATAAGTGAAAAAAGCGATTAGAAAATATGCAAATTAATTGACGGTCAATATTAGGTTATGACGGAATTTTTACAACCTTTGTCAAAATTACGGACAATGACAAAGTCTTACGCGACCTCTGATATATATATATATATATATATATATATATATATATATATATATATATATATATATATATATATATATATATATATATATATATTAGAGGTGTGAACCTACACTAGTCTCACAGTTTTATATTTTCTTCACAGCAGCATTTCTTGTATTAAAATGTATGAATATATCTATATTTATATACTATTTGTAATACAATTTTGTCATTTAATGCAAACAGTCAGATATATAAACTGTAACTTTAAACAACACAAGCATTTAGCAAATAATATAAACAAATATAAATATCCAGCTCACTTTCTGATCCTTGTCTAGTTTTCTTACACCTCTTTGATTGGTCACACCCTCAAAAAAAAAAAACGGTTGCGATTGGCTCTTGCGCGCTGCGCTCTTCACAGATGAGTGATGCTGATAAGCGGCAGGCGGTAGCGGCGATCTCACAGCTGATGTATGATAGACACGGTGGAGAAAAGTCTGCAGACACGCGCTCGTTTCTGGATGCAAAAGTAACGCTGTAAAACACCTGCTGTAAAACAGCCGGGCTATAAGAAAAGCCACGCCAACAGGTCAAATGGGCCACTATTTGTGTGTGTGAGAGAGAGAGAGAGAGAGAGAGAGAGAGAGAGAGAGAGAGAGAGAGAGAGAGAGAGAGAGATAGAGAGAGAGATGGAGAGACAGAGAGAGAGATAGAGAGACAGAGCGCGCGCGCGAGAGAGAGAGAGAGAGAGAGATAGAGAGAGAGATAGAGAGATAGAGAGAGAGATAGAGAGAGAGATAGAGAGAGAGAGAGAGAGAGAGAGAGAGAGAGAGAGAGACAGAGAGAGAGAGAGAGAGAGAGAGA
This sequence comes from Danio rerio, assembly GCF_052040795.2. Lineage (NCBI taxonomy): Eukaryota > Metazoa > Chordata > Actinopteri > Cypriniformes > Danionidae > Danio > Danio rerio. The sequence continues at coordinate 57,383,754 of NC_141029.1, read as the reverse complement.
GAGAGAGACAGAGAGAACTAGACAAAGAAAAAGACCTAGAAATAGAAAAAGGCAGACATAAAAAATCCTGGACTCCTAAGGAAAAGAGAATATGTCAACAGTGTGACACAAACCAAATAGAGGATGAGACACACTTCCTTCTGTTTTGCCCCAAATACAGCACCACTAGAGAAATATTTTTCCCCCAATTTGAAACATTGATCAGTTCATTTTTTAATTTAAGTGACTCAGAAAAACTTTACCATATACTCGGAGAGGACGAATTGACATTTAGACTAGCTGCAAAATATGTATATACCCTACACACCATAAGAAATGGTTAATGTAAACTCATCTACCTTATTTAAATAATTTAAACTTTTTTATTATTATTATATTTATCAAATGTATTGTTTTTTTTTGTATTTATTTATTTATTTATTTATTTTTTGTGTGTCATTATATCTTATCTGTATTACTATTAATTTTTCAATGGTTTTAATGTTTCATATTTGCAGTGCTTTGGCAATACTGTACTTAATGTCATGAACTTGAGAGAGAGAGAGAGAGAGAGAGAGAGAGAGAGAGAGAGAGAGAGAGAGAAATGGAGTAGGCTACTTTATTTCTCTCGATCTCAGTGAAATAGGGGCTATTGTTGTATATGTCAGTGAAAGACTGATCCAGCAAACACACACAGTGAAATTGTGCACAGTTTATGAGTTTTAAGTAGTTAAAGCGCTGTAAATACTCGCGATCGCCTCCCTCGCGACAGAGCGCATATGAGATAAATGACGTCAGTAATAACCGGTTATGATTATTACTGAACCGATACCGAATTGTCCGCTTTTTCATCGCAGTGCACCGAAAAAACGATTATTTTTGACACCCCTAATATATATATATATATATATATATATATATATATATATATATATATATATATATATATATATATATATATATGTATATATATGTATAAATATCATATATATATATCATACTGTTGTCCTCCCATGGTTCGGTGCGTCTTGTGTTCTGCGGTTCAGAACATGCATTATTATGCATATTTGAGTGTAAGCTTTACTAAACAGGTCTTTAATATAGTATTGAACTGCGAGAGTGTGTCTGAGCCTCAGACATTATCAGGAAGGCTATACCAGAGTTTAGGAGCCATAAATGAGAATGCTCGACCTCCTTTACTCGACTTTGCTAATCTAGGTACTACCGGAAGCCCTGAGTTTAGAGATCTTAAAGAGTGAGTTGGATTGTAGCGAGACAGAAGGCTGGTTAGATAAACAGGAGCTAGATTATTTAAAGCTTTATAGGTGAGAAGCAATATTTTAAATTCAATTCGAAACTTAACAGGCAGCCAGTGTAAAGAGGATAACATTGGGGTCTATATTAATCTTGCTGTGGAATAGCCATAAGTTGCTGTTGTGGAATAGAAGTAAACGAAGAAAGAAACAAACAGAGGCCTTGAGAGCTGTGTGTGTCCTGCAGGTCAGTGATGGACATGAGTGTTTCAGTGGTTTTGGATGGCGATCAGAGCTCAGCGTCTCCTGTTCTGAACAGTCGGACTGTGATTCTGCCGTATCCCTCGTCTGAATTTGAATCGTGTCTCGGCCCGTCTGCGGTGAAGAGGATCAGACGTTCAGACACAAGCATATCGACTCTCGCTTTGCTCTCCGTCACTGATGCTGCTCCATTGTTGGCCTCAGGCTCCGTCAGATTTCCAATCATGCTCCACTACAGCAGACGCTCATCTGGATCTCCTGCAGAGTCTGTTCGGCTTTCTCAACACTGTGGTCAAATCTCACTGAAGCTGAAAGATGTTGCTGATGGAAAGTTTCGTCCACGACTGTTGCAGGACTGCAAACTCAACACCGGTGAGAGAACAACGAGTCCTTAAACTCAAACAGTGTGTTTGACACAATGACATCCACATTGGTGTCCTTTTGACCACTAAAATGACAGCATAAATATATAAGAGTATATTTTAATATTGACATTAAAAAACACATCAAAAATCAGTTACAGTACAGCCCTTTAATAGATTTTATAAACGTTTTTTAATGCCAATATTTGATGTTAATTTAGTAGTTTACATGCATTGAATATACACACACATATATATATATATATATATATATTCATGGTAGTTTACATGCATTATTGATTTATTATTGACACCAATGCTAGATGTCAATTTGATGTCTTTTGCGATAAGATGGTGGAAGATGATTGGGATGATGATGGTGATGATAATGTTGATGAGGTTGGTGATGATGACTGGGATGATGGCGGTGTTGGGGATGGTAATGATGATGTTGGTGATGTTGGTGATCATGATGATCGTGTAGATGGTAATGATGATGTTGGTGATCATGATGATTGTGTTGATGTTGGTGATGATGGTGTTGGTCGATGGTTGTGAGACTGTGATGGCGATGTTGGTGATGGTAATGATGTTGTTGGTGATGATGATGATCGTGTTGATGTTGGTGATGATGATGATGATGATGGTAATGATATTGGTGATTATGATGATGATGATGGTAATGATGATGTTGGTGATGATGATGATGTTTGTGATGATGGTAATGATGGTGTTGGTGATGATGATGATGATTATTATGATGTTGGTGATAATGGTAATGATGATGTTTGTGATGATTATGATGATGAAGTTGGTGATGATGACGTTGGTGATGATGATGTTGGTGATGATTATGATGATGGTAATGATGACGTTGGTGATGATGACGTTGGTGATTACGATGGTGATGATGGTATGATGATTTTTGTGATGATTATGATGATGATTATGGTAATGATGATGTTGGTGATTATGGTGATGATGGTATTGATGATGTTGGTGATCATGATGATTGTGTTGATGTTGGTGATGATGGTGTTGGTTGATGGTGGTGAGACTGATGGCGATGTTGTTGATGGTAATGATGTTGTTGGTGATGATGATGATCGTGTTGATGTTGGTGATGATGATGATGTCGGTGATGATGATCGTGTTGATGTTGGTGATGATGGTAATGATGATGTTGGTGATGATTATGATGATGATGTTGGTGATGATGAGGTTTGGGATGATGGTAATTATGGTGTTGGTGATGATGATGATGATTATTATGATGTTGGGGATAATGGTAATGATGATGTTGGTGATGATTATGATGATGATGTTGGTGATGATGATGATCGTGTTGATGTTGGTGATGATGATGATTGTGTTGATGTTGGTGATGATGATGATGTCGGTGATGATGATCGTGTTGATGTTGGTGATGATGGTAATGATGATGTTGGTGATGATTATGATGATGATGATGATGGTGATGATGATGATGATGTTTGGGATGATGGTAATTATGGTGTTGGTGATGATGATGATGATTATTATGATGTTGGGGATAATGGTAATGATGATGTTTGTGATGATTATGATGATGATGTTGGTGATGATGGTAATAATGGTGTTGGTGATGATGACGTTGGTAATGATGATGTTGGTGATGATTATGATGATGGTAATGATGACGTTGGTGATGATGACATTGGTGATTACGATGGTGATGATGGTAATGATGATTTTTGTGATGACTATGATGATGATTCTGGTAATGATGATGTTGGTGATTATGGTGATGATGGTATTGATGATGTTGGTGATGATGATCGTGTTGATGTTGGTGATGATGGTGTTGGTTGATGCTGGTGTGATTATGATGGCGATAATGGTGTTGATGTTGGTGATTAT